>NC_085086.1:6252472-6327472 GCF_963422355.1 Corticium candelabrum | reverse complement strand
CCCATCAGAAGCATTGGCTAACTTCTAAAGAGTGCATCAGATAACTGTGAACTGGGATGCTACGTCAGGTACAGGGCAACATGTCTCGGCTCGGCAAATCTCACAGTGTGTGCTTGTGTATACCAGTGTTTCCGCTAAAAATTGTTGATCAGTAGACATTTGGCTAAATGAGCTTGTTTGTTTGTAGCCAAGCACTTTACTTCAGAGCCACGCACTTTATTTCAGAGCCAACAAAACATTGCTGACCTGGAACACCTGGAATGTCTATCTTGTGTAGGATGTAACATTCTACACAACATACACAAAAAAGACTAAAATGGAAATAAACCCATGCCAAGATGGCATGAACATAAGTCTAGCAAACGTACTTATTAAGGGTTCTCGCTACAAAATACTAAATACAAACTAACCCTAAAAACAAATACTAAAGGTGACAATAGCCACAAATCCAGGCTCTTGCAAATTAACACGGGGTGATAGCCTAGTTCCAGACATACGCACAAGCATTGATTGCAGTCCCGAATGCGCTGCCTCTGATTCTAGTCCCAGATACCAGTCCAGTGACCCGGAAAGCACACCTCTTGTCCGGGAATTGCACACCTAGAATCTACTCTAGACTAGTCATGGCTTCATGCGAAGCAACAACAGTTGTCCACGTCAATCAACTTTGACTAGACAAATTTTCTCTACGAAACTTGCACATGCACAATTGATGAACATCGCTAGGAAGGGCGTAGTGGCGACCAAAGTTGATTTCCTTGCAAGGACACTTGAACATACATTGAAGGCACCTCACTTGAAGTTGGCTCCAGTGCACATGTCCATGCCTCATGGACCCGCCCATCCCGCCACACTCCCAAAAATCTCTAGTGAGAACCCTGCTTATTATGGACTAGGACGACACTTCAGACAAGTAACTGCTTTAGCACTATACACACAGTCAATACAACTGTAGAAAAATTAATGGCATTCTAAGTTAATCAATATAAGCAAACCATGATATGCTACTTCTATGTCATCGCTCTTGAAAGCTAAATTCTTAATAACAAGGACAGTGTCTGCTGTTACCTCACTGGAATTATACTGTATAAACATTTTAAAAATATTAGTAAATTGAACACCACATGCTGCTCACCTGCATACACGCTTGATGAGAGCAAATGCATTTCTGGGAAATCTCCTAGGAAATTCTATCATGTCCATTCCCTTGAGGATAATGTTATATGTCTTCAACGGGTCAGAGCCTTGAAATGGAGGGCTAGACGTGGACAAACAAGGTTAGTAATTGCAAATTACAGAACACCAGAGAAAGGAAACCTTCCAGTCAGAAGCTCAAACATCAAAATTCCTAATGACCAAAGGTCTGCTGAAAAATCATGGCCCTACCAAAAGAATAACAGATTAAGACAAGGTTTGAAACCATCTACACTTGTGCCTTCATCTGTGTGTTTCAATATTTATAGTATCTAATGGATGGCCTGCCTATGTCTGTCTGTCTTTCTGTTGGTTCATCTATCTGTCTGTCTTCATTTATTCACATTTATTCACCACTACATACATGAACAGCAAGAATCCTTAATAAGCAAGAAAACCACACATGCAAGAATAACCTTTAGGCCCCAAAACGCAGAGTTAATAATTAGGAAATGGTGCAAAAGTGCCAGTATAAGTAGCGTTTACTATATATATATATATATATATATATATATATATATATATATATATATATATCTTGTTATGTATAACTTAACTTAAGAAAGGTTTGTCAATTGAATGGAGATGAGAGATCTCCACTTGATCTTCATTGACTATGGTATTTCTTTCCCTCATCACCTTGACCACTCGGCCAGCTAGTTTAAGCAGTTACTCGCTTGTATCCCCAAGCGAGCAAAATGTTCAAGGACTAAGGGAATAAAGATGTTTTGATGCCTCCTGGTAGAAGCTCTTGGCTGCATTTATTCTCTATTCTCTCATCTCTCTCAGGCCACAATAGCGGCTGTGCTAGCAGCCAATGCTAGCAAGTCAGTTCACCAGGGATGTGCTTGAGAAATGTCTGGTCTGTTGTCGTCGTTGAGGTATCAATGACTTGGCTCTTTGCTATGCAGGAAGTTTAGTTTAATCAAACAGTCTGACCAGACTTGCGCGATGACATTGTGTGTTCGAATAAGCCCCATCCAGTTTTCATGTAACTAGGTGCTAGACTTCTTGGTCTAAATCTGTTTTGTCTGCTTGTCTATTTCAGTTGCCCACAATCCTCACAAAATGAC
Source organism: Corticium candelabrum (assembly GCF_963422355.1). Classification (NCBI taxonomy): domain Eukaryota; kingdom Metazoa; phylum Porifera; class Homoscleromorpha; order Homosclerophorida; family Plakinidae; genus Corticium; species Corticium candelabrum. Next base: position 6,325,205 of record NC_085086.1, on the reverse strand, counting down.
ACATACTGTTATCTATCTCCAGAGCACACATACATGACGAGCAATATATTATTGTGTATGCATGCACCTTTTTGAAAAGTCTAAACTAAACAGGAAAATCTGAACTGCCTGTCCACACTAGACTTTGGCTCGAGATCCGATCTGAATACAATCGCAATCCATCTTGTCCCCACCTGATTAACTTCCCACCGATCTGGATCCAATTGTGATGAGTCTCAATCGACATTCAAGTGGTTTCAATACGAATCAAACTGTGTCTGTAGAATTCAATTCCTTAGCCAGTGGGCATTAACATTCACTGGCATTAGTGTAGGAAGTGAAAGAGCAGATCCTATGTAACATGCAGAACAAAAGTGCACCATTTTCAAACATTCAATTTAGATCTAGTTCTGTGTAGACACGGCTTATCAATATGGCTTTACCATGTCACATCCACATGACAACTAGATATGTATATCTAAGCAAATGCGATCTAACTGCCTACCCTTTGCCACAGTATTCTGTCTGATTCTCCATCTGACCTTGTTCAAAATGATTTCTGGTGCTACGTATTCAGGAGTACCGCAGAACGTCCACGTTTTCTTTTTCCCAATTCTTTTAGCAAAGCCAAAGTCAACCTGATCAAAACAAAACAAAACAAAAACTGACACACTGGCTAAAGACAGACAAGACATATGTGTGCTCACCAATTTTGCAAAGCCTTGTCTATCTAGTAGCAGGTTTTCAGGCTATGAATATACACAAAGCAGTTAATCATTTTACGAAGGTTGATGCTTTCGCAATTTGTTAATGATACAAACAGCACTAATAAAATGTCACACATAAACATACAAACAAGCAAACCTAAACAACACCAGTGGACAACAGACAACAAACATACAGAAAGACAGACACACAGACAGAGACAGATTGTCTGGGTTAGCACATAGCCCCCTCCGGCTTGCACTTGTGCATCTCTTATAAATGACAGTGGATACCATTTGCTGACCTGTAAGACTGGTGGCGGATCTGTTTGGTCTCACGAGTTAATTTCGTTCGTCTAGTCTGATTATTTTCGTGGGCTGCATGTCCAACACCGCAGGGAGCTGAGGAGTCGTTATACAACTACAGACAACAGACTGGACATCATATTCTTTTGAATTGGATATTGGAAACAACGTTGACCGAGATATCTCCCTCGCCCACCCATGAAGTAGTGACATCTTTCCATCATCTGCTGGTGTTAGTGGTGATGCTGCAGACAGGAGAGCAGACAGGAAGAAAGAGAAATACAGCAAACAGCAGCTACCATGTGGCATAATTGCCACTGTAACTCCACTGTTAATAGAGCATTTTGGCGCTTGAGGAATCAATGGATGGAATCTCCTGTGCAAATTATTAAAGAAGTCATCAGACAAAGTGGGACGACTGAACGATGCAGAATTTATCAACTTCTGGTCCAAAGGCTTCTCTGTTCAGCTCCAAAATGTAATGCTAGAGACATCTCTAAACACCTATCTTTGCTGTTCAGCCACTATCTGGTACTGGAGGCGTTGCTTGTACACTGTAGCTTTTAAGTGTAGTCCTCACTTCGTTTACATGAGTTTCAATTTTGGCTTAGTTTAGTTGATGAACACTATTAGTAGTTTGACAGTACATAGTACCCTGCATTGCAAAATGTATCATAGATTAAAATTCAAATATTGACAGACAGACAGACAGAAATACAGGCAGGCAGGCACTGATTGTCAGGTAAAGGAGCTGGAGCTTGGGTGTCAGCAATTCCGTCCTCGTTACATGTTGCACTCTCACAACACGATTTTTGTTTGGCAACTATGATGAGGTTGGGATGTGACATTCATCATCAAGCACCTGTTGTGATTGTGGCAAAAAACTGGACATCCAAGAATACCGTCTAATGACTTGTAAGACTGAGGGTGGTCCAGTGCACACTCACAACTCAGCACGGTCAAACTGCCTGTCTCAACTCAACTTGCCACACAAAGTAGAGTTACTATACAGGTATGTCAACTGCGACAATAGGTCGGACATCCTCAATTTTGACCCAGATTGAGGAGCAGACATTGAATTAGATGTGTCGTTGGCTCATTCATGGTGTTTGGACTCAGTAAAAGCGGCTTTCAGAGTAGAAAGAGTAGCATCAATGAAACGGGAAGAGAAGTAAGAGGCAAAGTCTAATTGCGAACTGCTGCCAGAAGGGTCCTGCCATTGGTCATTCCTCTTGTTTTTGCACATCTTGGCTGTTGGGGGAACAAGCAGTTAGGTATTTGAACTGGCTAGCAAAGAGTGCAAGAGATGATGAAGGAAAACGAAATGAGACTGACTTCAAGAACAAGTGGCGATAAAGTATTTCAGTAACACTACAATGTTGCAATGCGAAAGTCGTCTCAAACAAACTGATCAGCATAGCAAGATTAGAACATCGAAATGTAGGTTGCTCACTGTAATTTTGTATGCTTCAGGACCCTAATGGTCCTGCTGTGTTAGTATTAGGTTGCTCAAGATGTAAACGTTTCATATGAATGGAAAACAAATGGATTGAGACAGACAGACAGACATACCTACAGACACACATACATATATACATACACACATACATAAATACATACATAGATACATACATACATACATAAAGACAGACAGACAGCAGGGCATAATTTATCGGGTATGGTAGTTTGCAAATCAATTTTTGTATGTTGTGAAACAAAGTCAGCCACGTGTTGCACAAAATGGGATGTGAATCAGAATGTCCCATCCAAGTATGGTAGGGGTCTACCTAAAAACCTCAATGGTGCACCCTTGCATAGCAAAGTGCTGAGAAGATACTATATATAATATACTATTATATCTTTATTCAATTATGAACCATCTGTACTTGGTTGGTCATGCTGTGCAATACATGAAACTAAAGCACATTAGCAGAACACCTGCTGAAACTATCATCTCATTAGCAGAAGGAATGGCAACAGAAACAGAAACTTAAAACAAGGTAGCTATTGAGACTCCCATTGTAACTATGTAACAAGCTAAAAAAAGGAACAAAAGTAAGTAACAGTGTAGTCAATGTACTTGCACTTTTATATCCTAGCTAATGAAAAGGCACTACCAACTAAAATAACAAACAATCATGCAATGTGTAGTTGCATGGGACCTTTCCGCAAAGCTTTTCCAACCTAAAGGTTATCACAACAGAAGTACAAACAGCGCAACATTTGTGGACTTCCAATATAAACGTAAAAACAAACAGAAGTACAAACAGCACAACTACTGTATAAAAAACGTCAACGCTCACTAAATCTAAAGTTCAGTCTTGCAGGAACATGGAAGTTAGTAGCAGCAGTATGTCTCAACAAGAACTTTTGGATTTCTTAATGTATCTAAAGTAAGACATGAGACCCTCAGTCAGTGCCTTCTGAACTGTTGGAGAAACTAGGACACACTGAGTCTCTATCTATCCCTGCTGAAGGTGAGACCTGCAGAGACACATGACCGATACCATAGCTGCAAACCTCTATCAAGAGGACACTCATAGAAATTTAGGCTCAGTTAGAGTGTAGGGTGATGGAAACTGTCTGTATCGGTCTACATCATTGTTGGTTTGTGGAAATGAAAGTCGTCATCTTCAGCTGCGTTTGCGAACAGCCATTGAATTACGTAAAAATGTCCAACACTATGCATATGCTGTCGTGCAACATGCCAGAAGTTGTCTAGAATCATTGTCTCCAGTAGCTCTGTTGTCATCTACTCTAAAGACTGAGTCAAGAGCAGTATTGCAGAAGCGTTGGAATCTGGTTGCTCCCTTGAGGAAGCTTATCGTCTAGCAGCACTAATTGAACTTCCTGCACCTTGCAGTCCAGGATGCTACAGTTCAGTGTTGCATGCTTATGGGCTGTCTACTGCTTTAAAAGCCAATGTCAACCGTGTCTACCCTATGCGTAAGAAGAAAATAGGGGCATTTGTGAATGCTACAATACACCCATCAGCAGTGAAGTAATTTCAACTTACCACCATACCACCTTAAATATCCTGCAGTCTACAACACAAACATGTCAATCTGGCAGTTGGTTTGAACCGAATCACTTCGTCCCTCTAGTGCCCTATTTGTCAATATCAAGCTGTAGCAGTTCTGTGCACTTACAAAAAGGTGGAACTACTAATCGTATAATATCAGGCCAATCTAAGATCCAAGATTTTTTCGCTCCAGCACTACTAAATGTGATGTTTATCATGACCATTGCCAAGCTCCTGATAAAAGTTTCCATCTAACTGAGACTAAAGAAGGAAATGTTAGTGTTAGTGCACAAGAGCGGGTACTAAAGACACCATCTGTGGGTAAAACAGAAAATATTTCTGCATCTACTGCAGAAACATGTGATCCACGCCTTTTGGTTAATGTTTTGGTGAATTTAGCAACAGTGCAAGGCTGGGGTAAAGTAATTGATCCTTTAATCAAGTAAATGAGTGGCTTCATTATGACTCAATTGATGGATGTCATCAGGATATCCAGTGCTCTTTGCTCTAAACACCAGGAACGTCTTCAATGTTTGCGTAATTACAACTCATCATTTGTCCAAGGCATTGCTGGGACTACCTTAAAGAAAGACAATGCGAGGAAGCACGGCAATTCTGACATTCATCACAAAGCCTGTGATATCGAAAGAAGTCCTGCAACAACACTGTTGCAGATCTACTGTTCTAGTCCTCTTGGTAAAGCAGTAGCTTCTGCAATTTTGAACAAGTCAAGCATTTGTCAAAGCTATTTGACATAGCCTATGTTGTTGCAAAAGAAGAGACTTGTGTTGACTTGCGAGACTTTGGAGAGACTGTGCGAGAAAGTGTCATGATGATATAAATTCTTCCCCTTACTTTTCTGTCTTGATAGATGGTTCCACAGATAGCAGTGTAAAGGAAAAAGAGTTGATGTATTTGCTGTTTGCTAAAGGTGATTGGAAGCACTGCCTGTCAATTTTTTGGCATGAAGAATGTTGTTGTTGTGTCTGCTTCCGGAATCAAAGCTGTGCTTTGATTCCGTATTGCTGGATGGGGTAATGACAGACTGGACCTTCTTCAAGATGTACCGGATCGATAACTTGCGACACCATCCAAAAATACTGAATGGTCACTGCTTCTGTCCCAGTACAAAGAGAAATTTCAAACTTTGTGCTATTGGTGTGCATGCTGCTGGTGTTACCAGTCAGCAATGTCATAGTGCATAGTGGAGCGTGGCTTCAGTGCTATGAGGACGATAAAAAGTGACTGGTGGCCAAGTCTTAGTGGAGATACCTTAGATCACTTGATGAGGATTAGCGTTGACGGTCCGCCATTGGCACAGTTTGACCCTACACTTGCAGTCCAATGGTTCTTCAGCACTCCAAGGAGGCCACACGTTCAGTCATATGGTTAAAAAAACCAAAAGTTAATGAATAGTATATTTTGCTTCTAAAATTTGCATGGGCAGGGTGCCACTTGCTACTATTCAAGTAACTTCGTTTCCACTTAGTTAAAGGGAATTGTGTTATAATAACAAATTTAATAGTATCATCACTATTCATAGTTTGGCACTGACTATGAACTTGCGCCTGTAGACTAGAAAAGCATGAACTGTCTGGGTATTTAACTAATTAATTGCTTTGTTTTTGCAAAAATATGGTTGCGACGCAATTTTGCATTACTGCTACTCAATTTGCAATTTGTGTAGCAATACCGTTACGCAAAAAAAAGAAAAAGGAAATTACGACCTGGACAGGCATACATACATACAGGCAGACATACAGACACAAAAAATATAAACACAAGCAAACTAACCTTGAGATCTCTATAAATGATACCCAGTCCATGTAAATACTCAAATGCTTCTACTACGCAGCCTGTGTAAAAACGAGTTGTTGCATCATCAAAGTTGCCTTTATCTCTGAGCAATGTCCACAGCTCTCCACCAAGACACGCTTCCATTAGCATGTACAAGTATTTACTGTCTCGAAATGTCCGGTACAATCTACAATTAACTACAATCAGCTTGTTGGTTAGAAAGAGACCAATAAACAAACAAACAAGTACACTGATCAATAAACGAAACACAAAGACAGACAAAAAGACAGACACACACAGTGGCACACACACAGTGACACACACACACACACACACACACACACACACACACACACACACACACACACACACACACACACACACACACACACACACTTAAACCTAAACCTAAACATTAAAAGCTGACTCTCATAGGTCACGCCCCCAGCTGTTAAGCTGGGCCCTGTGCACTACTCCCGGAACTCTGGGAATGCGCTAGCAAACTCCTGGAGCCAGGCCAGGCAATTGCAGGAGCACCGATTTATGAAGCCAACTGTGGTGTCAGCACCCGAAGTCTCAACAGGAACCCAGTGGCTGATGTTACGTCACATCCGATGGCTGCTTATGTCACCAGTCAATAACCAGGTACTTATCCTGAGTCGAGAGAAGCAAATGTGTGTTAGTTTCTTGCTTAAGGAAATTATGCCATAGGTCGCAATCACATTGACTTGAACTTGCAACCCTTCAAACACACACACACACACACACACACACACACACACACACACACACACACACACACACACACACACACACACACACAAACCCACACACCAAAGCCATAAATAGACTCAACAGAAAACAAGCAAACCGAGACAAACAATGGACAGACAAAAATAATAACTTGACAAACAGACAGTCACAAACACACAACAACAAACAAACAGATAACTAAAAACAGGCATAAACCTACATTCTGTGCTATATGAAAGCTGTCCGAGTCGTAGGTATATACAAGAATACCTACATACATACATTCATGCATACATAGGCACAGAAATTACCTAAAATGAGCAGATACCCACACACATCCATACATACAAACAAGTACACAGACAAGTACCCTGACAAATACACAAACACACAAGACACACCCAAGAGTCAGACAAGAAATAAACAAACAAAATTTTAAAAAAACCCAGAAAAATTAAACAATTGGTGCAACAATACTTTGTAATAAATTGGCTTTGTGAAGTCATCATGATCTTCTTCTCGTTGAACACGTGTTCCTGCTGTCTAGTCTCGACTACATGCTGCTTCTTCAAACGCTTCAAGGCGTAAGCACATTTTTCACCATTCTTCATCTTACCTTTCACAGTAACCTGCCATACAACAAGAAACTAAAACACATTCCACACCTCTTCGGCATGCCATATTCTCCCAACGTCAACCAAATACAATGGCTCCACTGTACTGTAAAAAGCTTTTACAGAATATGAACTATTGCCAGCTTGTGCCATTTATGATAACTAGCCTACACTCGGCAAGTCCAAGCACATGCAATAGGCATTGGAAATCGAACCCGCCATGCCCTGAATCTACTTCCCGTTTAGCATGACGTAACTTCATGCGACGGAAGAAAGCCCACACGAGTCGAGTTCAGTCCCTGGCAAGTCGAGTGTGAGTGCACATGTGAGTCAGTCAAAATAGCATGTGTCGACCAGCATCAGTGCACCGATCCGTCCACCCCTACCGTTTTGTCCGTACTCAAGTACGGAATTATTAAGTTAGGCAATGGAATCAAACCCACCCCACCCGAGTCGAGTTACCGTGAGGTGTCGCATGTGAGACGAGTGCGAGTGCACCCACAAGCCAGTCAAAATCGCACCCGTCAGGCAGCATCGTCGTGCCGATCCATCCATCTCACCTACCACACGAGTCTACTTCCTGCCTATAGCATGATGCAACTTCCGCCTATGGAAGAAACGGATGGATGGACGGACGGACGGACAGATGGAAGGACGGACGGACGGACAGACGGAAGGACGGACGGAAGCGGAGCTAGCGCAATTACATAGAGATGTAATAATATTGTTTTGCATGTATCTTAGAATACATTATTAGCAAGATATGAATAAGCCATTATATACACATTACATACAGTAATAACGTCATTTATGAACTTCACTAAACAACACAACAACAATCCCTGGAGTTATATATCTGAGAGAGATATTTCAATAGTTCCAAGCACCGACATTTGATTTCTACATCTACACGCTGATTTGCAAACTAACATCATTAAGCTTCACAATAGTGTCCATTACATAAACTTTGTTCAATCAAGCAGGCAGCTTCATGTTACTGTTGATGAGGAAGCGTTTGGCCACCTGTTTTACTCTCATTCATACCCACGCAAATCTCTAGTTCATGTATTTGTGGCCACCCTCAACTCTAGTTTATATACATTCAAAACCTTTTCCCTCGTAGAAGATTTTTCAATGAAGGGAACAAGCCATAGTCAGGGACTTAATGCTAGCAAATAAAATGGGTAAGATATTTCCCATGCACAGAACTCCAGGAGGGTAGGACGATGACAACTTCACAGTGTGGCAACTGGCATTGTCATTAAGTAGGCAGGTCCACGACGCATGCAGTCTGCTTTTGCAAAGTCCAAGTCAGGCATGCGCACTTCAGCCGATCTTAAGTGAGGCATTTTATGACATAGCTATTCGTGTGACATATGTGCCAGTGCCCTGGCAAGGAAATCAACTTCGATCACCACTAAGCCCTTCGTAGCGATGTTCATAGGTTACGCATGCACAAGTTCCATGGACTACTACAGAAAGTCTCTCTAGTCAGGTGTTGATTGATGTGCATGGACCACTGATTTGCAAGAAGCCATGACTAGTCTAGAGTAGATTTCAGATGCTACACTTCTCGGACAAGAGGCATGCTTTCCGTGTCATAAGAAGAGCATCCGGGACTACTATCAATGTGAGCGCATCTGGGACTGCAATCAACACAAGTACATAACTCGTCTGGAGCTAGGCTATTATCCTGAGTTCTTTTGCAAGAGCCTGGACTTGAGGCTAATGTCACCTGTACTAACTAATTTAATATTGTGTTTCAGTTCTGTAGCATGGAATTCTTATACATTCTTTAGCTGTCAAACTCTGGATTCCTATCTGCCGTTTCTGAACGTGGCGCACTCCTACTGAAGCATGAGACAGCACCATGCTGAAACGCTGTAGCGAGAACCCTGAGTATGATTGAGTAAGCACTTAGCAGGACTCCTCAATTCTTGCCTATCGCTGGACACGGCTTCTCCAATTAAACATTGGTGCATTGTTTTGTTTGTAAACCAAAGTGTCTGATGAGGCATTGTAGCAGACAAGGACACCCTCATGATCTTACACAACAATAGTCGTTACCCTCGTAATGCTCAGTTGTGACAGTTTCTTCAAACTTGGTGAACAAGAATGACTGACTGTCTTTTCAGCACTACATCAATAACATTGCAGCCACACCTTATCGATGGCAATGCATTTCTGCAAAACTGATCTCCCTCTCTTTCATTACTAAGCAATGTGCTGCCATGCAAGATTGACAATTATCGGCTTCTGATTTTCTGTGAAGACCTGTGGTACCCATTTCACTCCAGACTTTCAAAGTGACCACAATTCGATTGATAGATGCAGCTGACACCCCAATCTTCAATGCCACTGCTTTGCGAGACATGTCACACTTATCTGTTACGACTGTATGAAGCATTATAATTACCCGAGGCCCGGATTTCCGGGTGGAGGGTATAGTAGTCGTTCGACGACCGTACGTCTCACCAACCATATATATAGTTGGTTAGCGGAGATGCAAATGAAGCTATTCCGACCAATAGACGAGAAGTGGTGTCATTACTGACCAATAGATGAATGTGATGTCATCATGAGGCTCCACCTCTCTTCGTTTGGTAGCTGCTAACGAGAATTCGGTCATCGGGCGTCCGTCCTGTACATGGTGTTTAGTCCTTTGCTTTAACTTAAGGGTTTAGCACATACATTGTACGTGTATGTTTCCCCAACAACAATCAGGGCGAGGTGTGCAGCTGTACCTGACTTGTAACATTTTGCTTGTTCCACAGTGTTTCTGCATAGTGGCTCTGCAGTCTGCCAGCTTGAATTTTGGGTGTGCGGCCGTGGTGCTGTTGCAAAGATTAGTGTCGCCTTCAACAGAAATTTGGCGTTTGACGGGAATTTGCGAAGGAGAACGTGCATTGTCCATGACAGCGTCTGTTTGTCGGACAAAGCGGTTCGGCCGACCTGTAAGTACGCTAGTGCTTCTCTATTCATTTCTGTTTTACGGTATCCAAAGTCAGAGCAAACAGACGCCTAGCTAATCTACATGTGCACGTGCATGTTTTCCAGCATTGATGTTTGTTTTGGCTCTAGGGTCCTCATTACAACAGTACGCGACGTCTACCTAGAGAAGTTGCACAAACCACAAGATGCCTAGAGAAGCTGCACAAAGAACAAGACTTTCAGATTCTTGTGAGCTGGAAAATCGGTGGTGAGCTGCTAGTTTGGTCTCCATTTGTAACCTAGGTTTCCCACCAACAAACAGAACAATGATCACGCCCGTAAGATCGAGGCTTTCCAACCTGCAACATTTGGCTTGTTGCATCATTTGGAAGCAACTACATTTGTAACATGCATTTAGAAACAACGCCTAGTTAGCTAATCTAGCTGCATTTGTAATGTTCCCACATCTAATTTTGTTTTGGCTCTGGTACCTATGCCACGCCTAAAACAGGCCATAGTTACGACCTCAAAAACTGCAAACAAGCACCTGCACAAAGAACCGACGAGCAAAGGTTGTAAAAATAGAAGCGAGGTCCTACGGGACGTTGGTTGACAGACTGCGTAGCTACCCGTTGTACACCGTAGCAGCCAGTCACGTGACTTACCTCAAGCTCGACCTGTGACCATTTCAATAATGCTTCTTATTTATTACCCACATCATACCATTCTGTCATACGATTTTGTCATAGCGCGACTAATTTACCTTCAAGGTGCATACTGGCCGAGGGTTTGCACTTCAAGTGCTTCGTCATTCATGCTGTAAAGCATACTGTCGCATGTCTTTCAAGTGTGTATGACATAGAATTGTCGTTACTCTGTGGTGCTGAATTAGTGACAGCCCTTGTACATTAGAAATAGCATTACAAGGACACCATTTTTATGTATGCTTTACAAAGCCAAAAGGATATGCAGAAAGAGTACATTGTATATGCTTGAGTGAACTTTGACAATTATGGATTGTCAAAGGGTCCTAGCCAGGCCTACTAGGGGCTAGTGGCCTCACCTTTTACTTCTCAAAATGAGATGCCCGCCATGCTTTGGGATTGACTGCCAGGCCATGTGAACAAACATTCCAGTTGGAATTAGTGGCTGTCACTACAAGGATAGGAAACACAAGTTTGCACTACTCATTATTCACTGCCTCAGCAGGTGTGCTATTTACTGTGCTATTTACTGTGCTCTTGTTTCCATGATGTGTGCTCTAACAGATCTTATTACAAAGCATGATTACTAAATGGGAAGCATCATAACTGAATAAGGATGCGGCATTTCTATGTAAACATACTTGTCCCTTACAAAATATTGATATGCAAACAGCTAATTCTCTTTCCCCAAAGATCATCTTAAAAACAAAGTTATTCTGACTAGGCTGATTAAAAAGAAGAAGAGGAAGTCACAAAACAACTCACCAGAGCTATGTTTTGGACAAACCAAAACACGTCATAATCACACCCTTACAAAAGACCACGCCCCTTTTTGGAAGCACCGCCCTATGGCAACGCTTTGCTGAAAACCTGCCTAGAACCTGCCTAGAACCTGCCTAGAATCTGCCCCCCCAAACCCCCCCAATAACAATTAAATGGCAACTAATGTCTGTCCATAGAACAACCAAACTAAACAACAGCTGGCTCTTGAACTAACAAATGATTAAAGGAATTAGCCACATGGCAACAGCAAACCAAGAACATAAATCTCAAACCTACATACACTTGAGAGAGATAGAACAATAACGTTCTTACTCATTTCAGGGCTCCATTAACTGTTGCCAACACAACATAAGTCTACAGTTACACTCATTTTGATGGTCATGCATCCTAACATGAACGCTACCAACTAGATAGCCTGTACTGCCAAACAGTACAAATTCATACAATACCAGTAGCGAGATATTGATATACATAAATCTTAACTAGAGTTAAATATGGAAACGAAACACATGAAACTCTCCCTTATTACTTAATTAACATGCAATAAGAGTTCTAGTACGTCTAGGTTGTAAGTTGTAGCTCACCAGATCGACTCGTCCAAATCCTCCAACTCCTAGTGTTGCAATCACATCAAGATCATCCAAAGTCAGTGCCTTGAACTCGTCTGCCACAGTGAAATCCGACGAGAGACTACACGATAGTAAGATGAACACAGGATCATAAAGTTAAAATCGATGCAACTCACTTGCTAAACTCTTCATCTTTGTACTTTTGCAATGTCTCCAACTTTCCAATGTACTTATTGAAATCACTGTGAGAGTAAGATACAGACAGCTGAATATAAGCTAAGCAAATACCAATATGCATCGACATTGAAAATGCCTTACAAACACATAAGAAGAACTGACAGACAAACTGAGAGACAAGCAACCAGCAGAAGACAACACACAAATATAACTCTACAAAAATTGGCAATGGGAAAGTGCAATAGACCTACATTCAATTTCACACATTATGCAATTACAGCTAGTTTCAAAAACAGCTGTGCTCTTCTAGAGTTCCTTTGTACTGTTCAATTCTAAGGACTAAGCTAGCACACACTTAATAATAACAAAAACCTACTACAGCCAACCAACAGACAAACAGACGAATTGACAAACAAAGGAACACACAGACAAACATGCAAACAGACAGACAAACATGCAGACACATAGACAAGCATCACGAACACAAAATTCATGCATAATTATCAGTCCCTTGTTTTCACTGTGAGGTAGAAAGTGAACACTACAGCAGCTAAGTACCTACTTATCCTCTGCTGAGGCTATGCTAACACCAATTACAAGCAAGTTGTTGTTTCCCAAAAAAATAGCTAGACAAAATTAAGGATCAATCTCATAATCAGTGTTCCAGCTAGGATTCGAATTAGGAGAAGGAAGAGTTCACCAAGGAGAACACATTGGATATCAAAGTGGGACAAGCCTTTGCTCATGCAAATTGCTTTTGCCAGCTTGTACAACAGAGTCTATACTGTACTTGCCCGAGTATTAACCCACACCCATAGATGACATCAAAGGAAAAGTATGGCAGAAGACTTACCCAATAATCTGACACCTACAGGTGTTTAATGCCAGAAGTGATTAATCAATTAACTCAGAGTGCTAATGGCACCATCTTTCAATGCTAAAGTTCTCAGCAGTTTTTCTCATTGTGGTGATGCCATTCAACAATCCTAATCTTCTGTCAAACAGTGAATGAAGTGTCTCTGAGGCATAGCTGCTGCACTTTGTCAAAAACCTACCCCAAGTAAAGAATAAAGTATAGACCTCAGGTGAGCACACACACACACTGACCACACCTATGCCTGGAGGACAGCCGGGACATTTTCAATAAGTTAAGAGGCCTGTTTTTCTCGGTTATCGCGACAGATTGTTAGACTCCAACAGCCGACATCGCCACAATGGTAAATTGCAGTACGCTGATGGTTGAGACATTTACGAAATTTCCCTCAGCAAGTTGTCCGAGGACGTCGACTTGTGGCCACGACGACAACCCGCAGCCACGCCAGCTTCTTTAGCCTGTCAACATCTTCCGGCAAAAATTAACTAAGCAAAGTAGGTCTGCATGCATCCTATGCACTACATTGTCATCAGTTTCAATGTCGTCTGTAATTTCGCTTGCACACACACTGCAATCAAGTGGAAGAACGTCTTCTTCTAATAAATCACAGTCTCTTTGCATCCCTTTCCTGTACTCGTTCATACAGTTCTGTTGTCAATGAATGACTTGATGAATATCGCAGTTTTTGGCTAGGAACCAATCTGGACGTGTTTGTCTTCCGTTACAGAAGGCTTTACGCTTACGAAGTAATCGGAACAGAGGAATGTGTACTTCAAACTTTCAGGTCTTTTTTGATAGCAGTGATCCACGCCCTTTGATGCCGTTCCGTCAATTTTCAAAATTCCTCATCTTTGACCGTCACAATCGCTGAGAAACAAAAGAAACTAATGTCTCTGTCACGATCGGCACAGTTGCCGCAACCCACAACAGCACAGAAATTTTCATTGCGATATTAAAGTCCCGAATGTCCTCCAGCACGTGCACACGTGAGTAGGTTTACGCCTACTGCAACCGATCTATTAGCATTCCTAGAGGCAGTGTAAATCTAGCAAACAGTCACTCAAAAATGTGCCAATTAGCACTAATTAACTCCAGCATTTAGAGCTAAAACCACACAAACTTGATTGCATATCTACGCAATCAAGATAGAAGATTGGTCTGAACTACAGACAAAGATGGAGATGACAGAACTAGATATTAGCAGGAAATAGCATGCAAATAGAGCACATACAATGGTCACGTGAAAAACATTCTGTCAATGAGCGCTAATGCTAGGAGCCTCGCTACCATCAAATTGCTAGAAGATACTCGCGAGATGTTGAGAAAATGTGCTCGTGGGTTAGAAAACGGGGCGTGGATGCGCATGAAGGCTGAAGGGACCAACTGCACTGCATTTGTGCGTTTGCACTTATCACGTGACCTGCATATTGCTTACCACGTGATCATTGTATGTGCTCAGTTTTCACCGATATATAGAGCTCGCATGTTCAAACTTGGTTTTATGTAAGACGTAACCTAATTTAGTGCCTTCAACCTGAGAAAAGATGAGGAATTGGTTTGCGTGCAACCCAAACTCTGCTTCAACTACGAGATTGCAAAATTGCTCCTGTACGTTTCCCTTATTTGTACGTAATGGTGACTACGCTGATATCCAACATTGCCTGTAGTTCAGCCCAACCTTCCAACTGGGGGGGAGGGGGGGGAGCTAGCGCTAAACGACGGAGTGTACCTTTAAAGAAAAGAGAGGTGTAAAAAGGTAAATGCAAAAGTTGGAATGAAAGTTTACTTGAGAACAGGGGCTGTACTCTCGGCAAGTAGACATTGTAATCAAAGTTTGCACGTGCCTGTGCACTTTTCAAATTAATGATTATAAGACATAGGGTGGGAAGTTGTGATTTATTTACTAAAGCAAACTTGGACTCCAAAGTTATAAATGCAACTATCGATACAAGCATGGAGCCTCAAAAGGAGACCCTTCTTAGATTAGTTCATAGATCATGTCTTGCTGCATTTTGGGTGCATTAGAAGCACTTGGTATGGTTAATGCTAAAGTATCTACTTCCCCCCAAAAAAGGCAGAGAGTAAGTTATACAAAGAATCGTCTATACAATCGCGACCAATTCTCTGCTTCTGTGGCTGGCTGACTCCTAAGCTTCCTTGTATTTCAGCAAGATTTCGTATTCGGTGAAAGTTCTCTTTTAATTGTCTCTCCTCAAACACTCCCACCCTACATCCCACCAGATCAGTTGGCATGCAGTTGATGTGTATATACCCTCGTCCCCAGACTCTCTCGTGCTAGTCTTGTCCGGTGCCCGTATGACAATTCCAGGCTCCTGAGAGTCTGGGAACATCTCACCTACTTCCTGCCATATCTCCTTACTAACTGCTTACTAAGTGTCACCCCCAACATCATCAAGTGTCCCTAACTTTAAAATCAAATTAGCGTTAGAACTAATCTAATAAACGTACCACACAGGATGTTATAACTATTGTTTGGTGTTTGTGGCATATTCAGCAGTTGCAGACACCTGAAGCATGTTGAAAAGGTAAGTCTATGGAGTGTTGGTGACGGGTGTCGTGCAGGCTTGTAGTCTGAGATCTACAATTGGCAGATGACCTTCTACGTAGTTCACACACAGCCATTAGCATTTGCGCGGACTAGACTCTGTAGCAAAAAGGACGCAATGACAAGGGAAGGGATTTATCTTGACATGAATTATGGTCTGGAGGGTTAACTTGAAGCTTCCAGGGCTATTCTTTTGCGAAAAGATGTATTTGTTTTCATACTTGAAGACTTCTCAAAGGGTAGACGGTAGTTTTGTGTCAAGATCAACCCTTTCCCTTGTCATTGCACGCTTTTTGCTACAGAGTCTAGTCTGCGCGCAAATGCTACTGGCTGCATAGGAGATGCGCATGTAAACTACCTAGAAGGTCATCACTCCGCAAATTGTAGATCTCAGTGATATCTACAAGCGTAAATGCGACGCCCGTCACCAACACTCCATAGACTTACCTTTTCAACATGCTTCAGTTGTCTGCAAGTGCTGGATATGCCACAAGCACCAAACTATGGTCATAGCATCCCGTGTGGTGCGTTTATTGGATTAGTTCTAATGCTAATTTGATTTTGAAGTTAGGGGACACTTGATGATGTTGGGGTGACACTTAGTGAACAGTTAATAAGGAGATATGGCAGGAAGAGGGTGGGATGATCCCAGACTCTCTCGCCCCTGAAATTGTCATACGGGCACGGGACAAGACTAGCGCAACAGACTCTCGTGACGAGGCTAGTTGATGTGTCGTTGAAGTCAACACTATTACAAACTATCACAGATCTGTGCTTGTCTTCTTCCAAGCTCAAGGACAGCCTAGGTCTTCCAGTCTTCTATTCCCCACAAATGCCATATTTGTGGCTGCAAGTGAACTGGTGGTTTCTTCAAGCTGTTTCTCCAATGTCTTACCAAACTTGACTTGAGCATCTCTCTCATTGTCAGAGCTGGAATATGAATTACAAATGGCATTCTGTAGTGTGGTTCATCTATGGAAAGATGGATACCATTTTCTGTTAAATTAGAAGAAACAAGAATATACCCTAAATAGCGATTTGGTGTTCTTCTCTCCTTTGCTAACTCCCACATTTTTCTTTCACTCAATGGCATACAGTAAAACTTGTACTTGCCACTACCTCAGTAGTGTGACCAACTGGTTAACGCGACCAGCGACCACTGTCATAGTAACCTAGCCAAGGCCTCAACCTTAAAGGAGAGCTCTTACCAAATACTAAACTGGTTGAAAGGAAGATACTAGACCTGGTATCTTCCTACAGGAAACCTACAGTCCAGACAGCCACTGAAGCAGAGAATGGGTAATGAGTTGTTCAAATGATTCCCCGTACATAGCATGGAGTCTTACTCTCTGGAAGTAACTACTTTAGGTTTAACCATACCAAATGCTCCTAACACACCCAAAATGCAGAGAGGCACGATCTATGAACTAATCTAAGAAGGGTCTCCTTCTGAGGCTCTACGGTTGTATTGATACAGTTGATACTTGCGTGATAAGTTTGGGATGCTCAGTTTGCTTCTTATGCTGATCACATGTCTTTACCTTAGACCTCCAAGATCACATCTGCACAAACGTGACATGCAACAGTTTCGTACAATGTAACTGAAACTCCCGAACACCAAGTCATTGGTTCACTGCACAGTCTTTGTAGTATGGATTCTCATTGCGAAATAGCCTAGATATATTTAGGCAGGGCACTGGAGAATTTGGGCAGGGCACGAGTAAGGTGAGAGAGCACATCATGTCCCACTCTATAACCTAGCTGGAAGACTTTACAGTAAAAACTAAAAATGTCAATCAAGTAAGTCAGTCTAATGCTTGACAATCAGACTGACCACACCTCGTGACAAACAACAAAACAAAGAAATTGGCTGGAGAGGCAAGCATGTAAAGTGCAACAACAATAAGATAAAGATCAGCAGAAGACTGAAACAGCAAATTCTATGTTCACAATATGTTACCTTCTATCCAACGTCAGACAAGAAACGCTGCCTTTTGCTATTACATTAGCAGTTCGCTTCTCTTCACTACAACACAAAATCAAACATTACCAAACTACACACACTGAAACTCTACTGAATGCCATTCAATAAGGCTCCTATTTAAAAATCTAGTTACGTATGTAACTAACTACATTGTTAAGATTGAAGCTAAACCAGTGACGTAAAAATGCTTTGCTTGTGTCTCTTGTCCATCTTTTTGTCAATCAGTGTGTTTGGCTGTTCATCTATAATCTGTCTGTATTCTAACAAATCTTGTATTATGACAAGAAGAAATATCAAGCGTTATTTGCATGTCAGCTGACCATACGTATGATATACCCCACATAGAAGTCACGACAATTTATTCTTGGATTGCTCTTGAAAATGCTTGTACACAGTGCTACACGTTGTCTCTATCAGAACTTTATCAACGTCTACGTTAGTACATGATAAAAGACCACACACTGATGCTGTATGCATTCTGTGTCTCTATTATTCTACAGTTGTATGGTCAACACATTGAATATTATGAACTTTCTGTTTGTACGACAACATTACCACGTTTGCTTTTGAGAGAGAAAATAAGTAGTCAAAATGCGTGCACTTTGTACATACATATATCTTTACGTGATCCCTACACTTATCCTTCCATCTGTTTTACATTCTATTGCCACAGTATTGCCACTAACCCCAGCAATGCTTTCTCTCCGAAATACTCTCCACCCTTCATAACACGAACCTCTCGTGCATTTGTGTCTCCATCAGCTTTCCGAGTAACAGACACCTAACCAAAAACATAACAGAAATGAATATCATAAAGAATGATAGTAGACAATCTAGGTGAACAAGCATGCAACCAATGACAGACTGGCATGCTAATAAGAACGGTCTGTAAACAAAACAGCATGCGCTCTTCATGAAAGAAACAGCACTGCACAATCACGCACTTCTCCTCTCTGGATAATGTAGAACGTGTCACCGTTTCCACCCTGTCTAATTATATAGTCTCCATTGTTGTAGTGATCCTGAAATAAATACAAACATCAAATGAATTGACACTATGGCAGAATTCCATCAAATACAACAGCATCATGTACCAAAGCAAGCTTTCTTGCAATACACTAACAATACACTAACAATACATTAATATGCAATATTATAATGTGCAGTAAACCTTCACTAATCCAAACTCAGTACAGCATGTGGCTGGACACATTCAGACAATAAATGCAAAACGTCTACACAAGATTACTTGAGAACACCTTCATGCACTGTACTTCGTAATATGGTTTGGATGAAGAACAATTTCCAAAGCCACATATTTGATAATCCAAACAAATGTAACAATACTTCGTAGTAAACATTGGCATAAAGCTGTTCAACACTGTACTGAACTGAGAGACACTTCTGTAGTACATGTTGACCTATACTACCGTATTAAGGAGATCGAGTCTTTCCCATACAACAGGTAATGTCTTGAGAGAGCAATCACTCTTATACCCTACTTACGCGAGCACTGTAAGCAGGCCAGCGCTGGCTCAGTTTCTATGGTACGTGTAAATGCGGGTCGAGCCGTGTCAGCTTGGCTCGATATTTCTAGCCGTGCCAGCGCAAGCCAGCCTGGGCTGGCTCGGGTCAAGTACATGGTGTAAATGCATAGAGTGCTGAAAAACAAGCTACGCATGCTAACTTGGTAAAACTGGCAATAGACCGTACGTCTCGTATAAATAGTACGACATCTCGTATGTGTCCTACGCATTTCTCAATATGAATGTTGTAAAGCCATAAAGAAAAAAACACGAGCAGCTTGGCTTCTGTCCATTGCAAACGTGAGCTAACGCGAGCTATGTCAACCTCAAGTAACTAAATGCACGTTAATGACACACATTGGCTTCCTTCTACAGATTGTGTGTCGTGTGAACACGGGCTGAAATACTGGGCTGGTATGGGTTGGCGCGACTTGGCTCTGCTCGCGGTACATGCTCATGTAAACAAGGTATAACACACCTAGTGACTACACTATAGTGTATGTACTGTTGAAAATTTTGAAATATAAACACTGAGAGGTGGAGACCTCTAATGCAATTATATAGAGCATAGAGTTATCCTATGCAAACATAGAAACTCACCTCTTCTAAAGCATCAGCTATTCTTGTTACTCTGGAATCCGGAAATGACTGAAAGAGCTCGCAACTGTAACAAAAAACAAAACTGTAGAAACCCTCAACGACAAAGACAGAAGCCCCTCGACCAAACTATACGTTCAATCATAGACTAATCGAATGCAACAACAGTAAACCCAAATGTGACAAGAGGACCAAAACTACTGTCTTACCTTTTCAAGAAACGACTGTACTCCTGCTGTCTATCCATATTGGATTTCTGCATGATAACCTGATAGGTTCGTCTCGAAAGAGCCCACACTTTGGTATGAGTGAGAGCTGCAGATAAAAAAGATAACAAGATATTAACTGTCACAACAACAACTATTCCAAATATCTATACTGTCAGATAATGTGATTTATAACCATCTCTCACTCCTTTATCTGTTTCGTCTGTCCTTCCTTTCCTCTGTTCTATCGACTCTGTTTCCTACAACATTCTTCAACCTCCCATACGACTGCTCCAACTTCACCTCGTCTGTTCGTCAGTGTACTGTCCGTCTGTCAATAACTTTCTCTACTTATCAACTCAGTGAGACCCTCTAGAGATTGTCATTCCTTATCTCAGCCAATGAGTTAAAGAAGTTTGCAGTCCATAATGTAATGCTACCATCTCCTATTGTCCAAATTCGGAAAACATAACGAAATGTATAAACCATACATTTACATAATAAAATCTCAAGTTACTGTACTATAACCATAATACATATATTTGCATGATAAAATTAAACCTCTGTTTGTAAAACATCAGCTAAAATTAAACAGACATAATAAATGCAATTTGAATTAGAAATCCCCAGAACTAATTTGTCTATCTGTCTGTCTCTCTGTCTGTTCCCGGATGTCACTGCCGCGGCCTCAGTTTGCATCGAGAAACTATAGTCGTCTGAATCCAACTATCATCTCAGAAAAAGGTTGAGTCAGCGTTAGGATGGTCTTGAGAGAAAGCGTTATCATCGCCTACCTCTTGGCCTTCTCAAAAGTTTCGTGCCTGGTTTTAAAGTCTTCATGGTGCTCTGAATCCTAGCTGCTTGTCATATAAGGCTGAACATCAGTTGGCCAAGTTGGGAAGTGGATTGTCCTCTATAGAAGGATCTTATACGGAACACTTCTACTTTGACTGGCAGTTCATTCTACTTTGTCGTGCAGTTTCGTGTGAATGTGGTTTCAGTTGACTCATTGTTGTGCTAGTGAAGAAAGTGTTAACACAGTGTGCAGTTGTTGTTTAGTGTTAGATGCTGTTAGACGTTGTAGTTGGTAGTACGTGTGGACTTCAAGTCTGGACTGTAATCTACGCCACAGCCTGTGGCTATGTTGGCAAGAGCTGAAGTTATGCCCATACTCTGTTGTACAGTAGAATATCCGTCTGTCTGCCTGTCTGTCAGTCTGTGAATGCTTTCATTTTGCGATTGTTACATTTACAGTTTGGGAGAGAATAAACCAATCTGTCTGCCTGTCTGTCCGTATGCCTGTGTACTTGTTCATCGATAAGCCTGTCAAGTAATCACACTGTAGTAATCACTCTGTCTCCATATCTCAATCAGGTTCTCATATCAACAGATTAGGTCATTCTTTTAATTTATGTTTTTAATTTATTCTAATTAATGTCATGCATTTATGTTTACCTACATTTTCTATATAATATATAGGAATACCTTTCACATGGGCTGTGCGCTCACAGTCATACAAAATGGCCAACTCGCCAAACACAATCCCTGGTCCCATAGTATCGATTTTCTCATCCCCCTTGATGACTTCAACTAATCCCTCTGTAAACACAAGTAAGCATGCTATTAATTCAAAATATAACAACAAAACTGTGTTATACCAATGAAGACAAAAATATATAATAAAACAGACTAGAGGCAAGAAAGACTGACAAGTTGTGTAAACTAGTACGAAATACAAAACAGGAAAGCAGCAATACCCATACAGCCTACCAGGCAAGCTGACTAACTGACTGGCAGTTTCTTCCATGACCTGTATTGCACAAGATCTAATAATGCAGTCACAATTATAGACCCATGCCTCTGGGAAGTGTGGCTCCAGGGTTAGAAAACCGGTCGCCAAGTCGCCAAATGGCGATCTCTGTCACAGGAATGGCGACTAGTCAAGCCTAGGTAGTCGCCATGCCGTAGGAATGATAAACCATGACGAAGATAGACTTTCCAAATTTCCAAGTTTAGTAGGAGCTTGAAAACTAGTACGGCATAATCTGGTTACACAAAAACCTCAACTCTTCTGTCTACATGAATGTAAACTGTCCGCACGTGTGTTAGGTAATCCTAATGCGCTGAAGCACGTGCACAAGGAATGACACTTCCTGGATCTGGGAAACACGTAGGTAATTAATTAATTAGAGAAACCGCACAATGGGCTCGATTTTGACTGACTTCCCGTACAATGGCATGCATTCAGCACTTACGAAACTTGAAATGTGTAACAGAAGTCGAAGCCAGAGCAATTCTAGCCTAGACCCGCGAATAACAATATTCCCCGGAAGCCAGCTACTAGTTTCTTGTTTCGGTGCCAACTAGATTTGATGGCTAGGGATCTGATACCAGACAAAGCTTCTGCAAATCTACCTGTGGGTGCAGACAGAAACTGCCTCTATCGTTACTTTTTGCGGGCACAAAAATTGCAATTAAGAACTATGGCCTCTCACTGTTCTTGAGCTCATGCTCAATTACATCAAAGTTGCTGCAAGGTACGCTCTGACAAAATGTCAATAAAGTCTGGCTTCTCTCTACCTCACAATCTATTTGTCTAGTGTTACTTTTATGGTAAGAACTTCAAATATGAGATAACGGAATATGCACATGTGTATCATGGGCGTGTACTTGGGCACTGGAAGTCCTACAGGTGGGCATATAACCAGGCATGAGCGTCATTTTGGTACTGGCGATATTACGGGCAAATACGATTTACTACAACTTAGATTTTCTTGCGCCTACACACTGCAGAGGTGTTCCCAGGATTTTTGGAAAGCACGGCGGAAATAACCAAGCCCACCTTAAATTTTGGCCCCACCCATTCCAATTTTTAGAGTCGGCCCACAAAAGCTTTGATGCAGGTTGGCTTACCCTGAGATGCCACAAACTGTTGTCACAGAATGCTCAGGCACAAAAGGAACAAAGTGGTTTATCTTTTTTAAAAAGTTTCTCTCTGTCTTAGTTCACTGTGCTTGACCACATGATAGCTATATTAATGGGAGTGGGAAATCTCCAGACCTTAAGCAGTTGAGAACCTCCCTTTATATAGGATAGGCAGGCCAGATATCTACAGACTTCCTTTGTTACCATCAGATACTGACCTAATAGTGGGCAGAGTGCAAGACAACCACTGTTGAGCTTACAATTAAGTTCATACCATATGGCAGTCTTTGTCCTAATTGGTCTTATCTTTAAACCAAGCATCCCAGGAACTACTTGTTAGCCAGAAACAACTTCCCACTTTTCAAAATACAAATACAAGTCCATTTGTCTTCATAGCTAATCACTGCTTCCTCATATAGCAAAGCATGGCGGGCCTGTACAAAGTGGAAGCCAAGGCATGGCAGAGCGCCGTGCCTTTTGTATGCTGGGACAACCCTGCACTGACATGTCTTAAGCTTGTCAATTACTACACATCCTAATGATTCAATTAAATGGTGGACTGCCACGCTATTTCACAGGACACACACACACTATTTTTCGTATTTCTCTTGAGCTGCATGTACCACTTGCACTCATCCATATCAACATAGTACAGTGTAGTCTTTGTCACACTCCTATCTAGAACTAGTAAACTTCATCAAACTACGTCCGTGGTCACAAGGTGCAACAGGGTATTTGCAGTACGTGATTTCACATACAAGGAGATGTGTAGGCATGACCTATCACATCTCCACCTGCACCATGCTATCGTAAACCTGCCGCTGACCTTGAATGGTTCATAGAGATTATAGTTGACTAGCCATAAACTCTCAAAACATAGCATTTTCCTACTAAGTTGGCTCATCAGAAGTATAAATCAAAAGATGATTGAACTTGGTTCAGATCTCAAGTCACAAAGCACGTAAAAAATTTCTCACTAGTACGTTTCATGATCATAATAAAACCCTGTAAAAAATTGACACACAAAAATATGTAATAGCAAAAGGATTTGGGTGTTATGTAAATCTCTCAGAACTCTAATTCATACGTACCTTCAATGACATAAAGTTCAATTCCAGCTGATCCTTGCCTAATGATGTACTCATCTTGCTCGAATTCTTTCATTGACATACAGTCAGCCATGTCATTCAGTTGGCTTGGTTCCAAATTGCCAATAAACTCATTCTTGTTGAACGCTTGCTTGATCAGATTCTTTGACCTACAAAACCCATCATTAGTAACACAATTCAGCATCACCATGCTAATGTTGTAAGGTATGCGTTGTGCAACACAAAATGCTACTGTATTGAGAGATGCATGCCACAGTACAATGGACTAAGAAGGATGTCACTCCTAAACAGTAGTCATCTATTTAGAGACAAATCTATCCTTCAAAAGTCATAGATATTTGCAACAAAGATGTCTACAGTATAATAGCAAGAGAACCGTTTTAATCTAGGTTGGCTGTCTTTACATAATTGTCTGACTTGCAAAATCTTCCACAAAAGGAGTATGTAGCTAACAATTTATGAGAATGAAAAAGAAATACAGTAAACGCCTAGAGCGTGACACTGCCTCTGACGATTACACTGGGTAAGTCTCCCTCACACTACCAACACCATAAACGAGGTTTCCTTTTTACATAGCAAAATAGGGTAACCAATGATGCCTTCCAAATAAGCATACATAGTGTCAAATCCCCTTACCATTCCCCATATCCAATTACCTAATGAACAAGCATCATGTCAGTGCCATTGCATGCTAGTACCTTGGAAACAATACACTAAAATATCAAGTCTTAGTCTCTTTCATAAGATAGAAAGAGAAAAAAACAAAACCCAAACACAACTCCATAATCTGTGTTTACCCATGCAGATGTACTGCATCCTTGAAATTAGTATCTACAAACTATCCCAATACTCTCTCTAATCACATCTGACTGCATAACATCATACATGTTTAGGGAATGAAAAGAAACAAGGTGGGAAGATGAATGAACTGGCTTGAACCACTTTGTAGCCTAGTGATAACACACTAATCTGTTTGCTAAACTAATCAGTACTCTAACACATCTATGTTACAGACAACCAATTGATGGTACACCAATGAAACAGTCAATACTCAACTGACAAGAGAACCAAGCAAGTAACCAAGAAAACAAACACCTGGAGAATATGACCAAATCTCATCTATGAAATCTTGACAAAATATTTGATTACACCTCCACAAACTTGAATGTTAATCTCAGCAGTGTCAGCATTCAAACAAGAATAAACAACAGAGTAAATTCTGTTGTTAGGCAATTGGCAAAAACAAAAAATAACAGTATTAGAAGCCAGTTGGGAAGCATATAGAGCAGCATTTCCGTTCTCTTCTGTGCTAATTCCCACAAAATCCAGTTGTTGACCCACTGGACTAAAATTGAACAACATACCAGACCACCCGCAAGCAAATAAGGACACATCATTCAGAGTAGTTTCCTAACAGAAATATATCAAACGAGAACAGAGATACGGAAACAATAAAAAACGGACAGCCGACAATCGCTCATTTCTACTTTATTTCCTTTCCACAGTATAGATAGGACATCAGACCGGACAGACCGGAAACACACAATAACAAGAACAAGCACCTATTTGACTTCCCATCACAACAGAGAAATCACACACCGCAAATCAGAAAACTGGATAACTGCAGACGCCGAAACTTGCCGCCTTCGCTTCTTCCCAACACCTCGTCTCTCGACTATCGAGCACCGACGGGAACGCCCCTGGCCGATGAGATCGCCCGAAAAGAAGCAGACAGAGCAAGAAACGAGAACACAGAACGAACAAAACGTGCAAACAGAGAAGAGACGTGTCCAATGACACAGTCGGACGGTCACATCTTGACTGACATCTTGACTAACAAACTCACAAGGTGTCACGTGAACTTACGTTGGAGGCTTGGCGATCCGGTTCAACTGCACGCTGTCGAGATTCGCGCCGCCTGGCTCGGCGGAGACGGCGAAACGCTTGTGTCTCACCTCGGCCTTTGGAATGCACGTCGCTTTCGACTCTAGGACGTCCCGGAAGCGCTTGAGCTTACGATTTTCGACCGCGCACCTTTCAACCTCTGCCTGCAGGGTCTTGACTTGACCTTCTAGCTGAGCGATGCGTGCGTCTTTAGCCGCCAGCAAGTCGTCTAGACGTTCAGGCTAAGCAAGAGAGCACGTTTTCGCGAGATTTCGCTCTGCGTTTACCTGATGGTCGAGACGAGTTGGACGGTTTCACAGCAGCACTTCCCATCGGCTGTGTCTTGTCTGACATAGCGCCGCAGCTGCCACGATTAGCTGCCGTTTGCTCCGTACAAGGTAACACCTCGATGAACCGGGCTGCCAGGGTAGCGCGAGCTATGGTAAACAAACCCTGACGTCATAGCGACATCTATTAACGTCAACCTTCGGAAACGTCACACAGATGAACCATATATGGTAAAATTGAAGTCGACGTAAATAGCCACAAAAATTTTAAAAATAATAACATCGAGTAACTTATAGATAGCCGGATTAGATTAGAGACATCACAACCTTCTAGTAGGGAAATTCTGGGAACACAAACACTCATGCACAGAACAATGTTAGACTCGTCTCCAGATTCACGTGTGCTTGGCAGCGTCCGGTTCCCGTATAACACTTTGAGCCTAACGGGAGGCTGAAAACGGAAGACTGAAATTTCATACGGTAACCGGACACTTCCAGGCTCACGTGAGTCTTTGAACAATGTAAGAATTGTATATGTATTAACTTAATTAATTCTGTTCTGCTACAAACTATGCTCTAGAGTAGCTGTATATATGCTAATATGACTGTGTAGTTCAGAGATATGTTAGATCAACCTAAATTATAGGATGCAGCTGTAAAAACCAAGTGTGAAACGCATGTCTTCTGGCATGGCAAGTGTTGAAGCACGACCTGTGACGACTTAATTAGGATAAGTTAAGATAATTAATTAATTAATTTTATAACACATTTGCACATGACAAGAATGTGTAACTGTTGAGCGTGAAAAAGCGCTGCAACAACATTAGCACAAGCACTAGTCAGAGACTCCTAGCAATCAGAATAGGCTTTGTACTATTAAGAAGTAAACAAAATAGATAAGTTGAGCCTCAACACTACGCCGTCCTTTGCTTTCGGTTGTCTTTCCACGCAAGGATAGCAACGGGGGAGGTATCACGTGATGTTTACTACGTGATACCGCCCCTTTGCTATCCTTGTAGACTTGTATACTACTAATTAGACTACTAATTCTACTAATAAATGGTTGTTATACGTACATTGCAAATCTCCATATATTGAACTACGCAAAAGCTTAAAAAACAGCTTTAGTTGCAGTGCGTTATATTTGAATACATTTCTTAAGATCTTTATCATACTTGATAATCTAAGTTTTATTATTTATTTGGTCACGTGTTACGTAAGCAGTTTCCCAGAAGGTCGTCTTACATCACGTGACCGATCTTACTACTGTAAACCAAAATTTTAAGGGGCCGGTGATTATTATTGCTAGAGTTGCAATATTTACATAATTTACAGTGGCGGATCCAGAAATATATTTTGGGTGGTGCCAGACTAGGCTAGTGGGTATAAGGGTATGCATATATACAACACTGATTATGACAGATTTATGTAAAAAAATCAGTTACTATCACTGTCCGAACATCTAACATTGTCATTCTACTCGGGTCCTTCCTAGCGTAGGCAGACAGCACAGCTTCATAGTCAATAGATATACCATAGTTGAAGTGCATCAGTGCCAGGTCATTCAGTCGTGCTTGGCCCATTGTTGACCTCAGATATGTTTTCAGCCGCTTGAGGCCACTGGCCACTGATGCTCCGCTCACAAAAGCAGGTAATACTCGATGGGTGTAAACAATCCTCAACAGTGTGAATATGTTGTGAAAGCAGTTGCTGTCACACTGGGAAAGAGTTTCAGCTAGCCTGTTTGGCACTTCACCCTTTTGGTTGTCCCACCTCACTCCCCAGCATAACAATTCTATATTTAGATTCTGTGGTGAGGGTAGGTCATCCTGGTAAAGTTCTGCCAATTGCTTTACATTCTCTGACCACTGTGGAGTGTTCTTCCTAGCACTAGGGACCAGGGATAGGGCAAGACCAACGCGTTGGTGGTCGTTACTGCATCGCTCCTGCTGCTGAGTTGATGATTCAAAAGGGATAGTAATTGATCTCTTGTAGTACTCCTTTGGATTTTTAGCTGAAAAGTTCTCCCTGGGCCTCTGTCGTCCACACCGCCGTGTACTTTCTGGACCTCAACCATGAACTGCTTTTGACATGCCTTTAGCCAGATCAAACCACTGAGTGTGGAAGTCCTCGATTTTGTCCCGGACACACTTGCACACTTGCTTTGATGTTTGAAGCATCTCCATATGCCTTGCATATGTCGATGGAGCTGGACAGGATACTAATACTCAGTCCTTTGAGAATGGTCAGCCCTTTCCACATGACAACGAATGTCATCAGAAATAAAATTGAATGATGGTGGTCAAAAGTGCAGTTGCATCTGTGACACTATCACAGTTCCACCCCTCTCGTAAAGACTTAGTGTCCTGTAGCAAGTCCACCATGTTTCATAACGTTGACTGAAATTTTCTAAAGCCTCACGACGATAGACCCATCGTGTCCTGCACAAGTCCAACAAGTGCTTCTTTCTGATTGGTAGCTCTGTTTTTCGGATCTTTTCCTCAAGTGCTGCTTGCTTTTTGGGGGAGTTCTCAAAGAAGAATGCAATTTTGTTGATGACACCCATAGCACTTCTATCTGCTTGGACCTGACATGCATTGACAATGACAAGGTTGAGCTTGTGAGAGAAACAGTGGACATACAATGCAAGAGGACATTGTTGCTGAATTCGGGCAGCCACACCACTGACACGTCCAGCGATGGCACCAGCTCCATCATACCTATGGTCACGCAAAAGATTCACGTCCGAACCATGTTTCTGCAAACCGGAAATACTTAGGACACACAGTGCTTTGCCAGTTACACCATTTTTGCAGGACAGGAACTCAATAATTGCTCTTTAATTTCTCCAGAGTGACCGACAAATCCCAATACTAACCTCAACTGCTCAGTGTTAGACACATCAGAAACTTCATCAGCCAGCACAGTATAGAAACGGGCATTGCTCACTTCATCAAGAGTCTTTTGACGAATCCAATCTCCTTTAACCTCAATAAGCTCATACTGGATAGTTTTTAGGTGTATGTCTCCAGCTCTGGCCAAGTGCTCTTTTAGAGTTTCATCACCAGATTCCACTCGTAGATTTAGAAGGGCCTTGAAGTTCCTGGATTGTGGTCAGAACCTGCAGCTTAAAGAATTTTGTCATCGTCTCTGTGCCCTCTCAGTAAAATATACCGTTTCCCACAGAACACAACACATTTGAGAATTGACAAAGCTTATGTCGATTTTGTTGGATTAGGTGCGCATGTGATGAGTGAGCTAACTCGTACACTGAAACACGCTGCTGTTCCATTGTAGCAATGAAATTCTGCATGAAAATTATTGCATCCCTGTGGTACTCAATCTGGCTTTGTTCAATGGCCTTGTAACCAGGGCTCCAAGGTCCTGTCCGCCCCTTTGGGCTGTCTGAGTTCCAAACAATACACATGGCAGACAGAATCCACCATCAAGTGCCTCTAGGTAGACAAGCTGTGGGCTGTTGTTCTTCAACTAGCCCTAGGAAAACGCCTTTCTTTTCCAAAGTCCTCATGGGTGGGGAACACAAAGTCTGGTTCTGGTTTGTGTACATTGGATCTAACTGCATAGCT
This sequence comes from Corticium candelabrum, assembly GCF_963422355.1. NCBI lineage: Eukaryota > Metazoa > Porifera > Homoscleromorpha > Homosclerophorida > Plakinidae > Corticium > Corticium candelabrum. Next base: position 6,295,321 of record NC_085086.1, on the reverse strand, counting down.
GCAACTCGACTACCGACAACAATATCGACTACCACACGTGCAGTTGGCATACAACTCTGCCAAGCATGACACGATTAATGCGTCCCCGTTTTGCGTCATTTTTAAACAGGGAGCCCGCACAATGACCGATTCCTTGGCGGACCACATGTGCCCCATCACGTGGCCTACATCCTTCCGGAAAAGTGTAGGCGGAGATGGTCTGGCTACACGAGACTACTATGGATCCGCGCCTGATTTATGTTGCAAAAGCAATAGGCAAAGCCATGCAAAGTATATATTTAGTCTAACTGGGGGAAAAATTGAGAGTCTGACCTAATTCCGTAGAGTAGTAAAGTTTACGCTAGAATCTCGACTACACGTAGCCGGACGTAGTAGTAATCATGGGTAACACTAGGATATATCACAATGTAAAGTAAAAGAATGTATCGTCTGTACTCTAGTAAACGTTATAATCAATTTTTTAACTCAACTCTTCTCCAGGTAGACTAGCCGGCTAGTATGTACGTACTTCCAATGAGTACCGCCCACGCTCGCCGGATGTTACGGGAATCCGGAAGATTTTGCGAGCTAGAGTTTGTCTGTTTCCTCTACTAGGGATTACTTTGCTCATGCTCGCCGTTCAAAAGAAGACATGAACTCAAAGTAAGAAGCCACTAATTGTACTTAGAATCTATCCATGTTGCCAGGGGTGCGTGTGTACTGTTGGGGATATAGTATAGATATGTACCATTGTGAGAATGTATACACAATAGACAACGCCGGCCAGAACAGCGACAAGACGGTCTCTGCTATCAACACTCTAGCATGCCCATTACTCATTAGCACATGCATGAAGATTGCTAGTAGACACGCCCATTGAGTGCTCAATCAAGCGCTCGCATGAATATTATGTAGTACACGCTGACTAGGAACGCGTTGGATTGGAAAAGTCTGGAAGACACGTCCCTCTTCCAACCTCTACAACCGCAGAAGCTGGTAGATGTTGTCAGTAGAGTTGCCTCTTTCGGCAGAACTGTAGATAGAGAAGTTGGTAGAGGGGCGTGCACACGGAGTCTTGTCTAGTAGAGAGGCTGGAAGAGCCCAATCGATCGCAGCCTAGGTTTTGGGCACGGTTGGCGCTCCATAGCTATTGAATGTGTCAAGTTGGAGCACAATTGACACTTAATTAAGTTAACGAAGTTTACAATAGCAGTGAACTCGTGACCGTGTAGCTACGAAACCGTCACGCCTTTGTCTTTCCCGGATACCTAACAATCCTTAGCTTCGTGGCTTTTGCAGCCTAGACTACTTTCCATCACTAGTCTGCAATCCACAATGCGTCTGGGGCAAGGCTAAACAATCCTCATCGAAGCGAGACAGTCTTTAGACCGTCTTGTTTTGTTGGTTACCAAGGAAGCGGTTAGAGTCATACAGTGAAACCTGTAAAGGCGACCACCTTCTCTCAGCGACCACCTGGCTCTAGCGACCGCATCTGCCTGGCACGGAACGTTGTCCCATACAATAGCTACTGTACTAAGCGACCACCTGCCCAACGCGACCAACGACCGCTAATCCAAAGGCCCTACAGCAATTAACACCTCTTCTAGGCGATCACATTGTACACCTTTTTCGTGTTGATCACACATTCCAACACGGCTGTCACCTCTCAGAGGTGTTGCCGACACACGTGCGGTACACTTATATCCCAAATCAATTCTTGCTTGCATGATGCCGCGAAAAGTTCTGAGTCTAGTTGACCGGGTAAAGGTTATTGAGCTGTCTGAGAAGGAATCTCAGCAAGGCAGATAGCAAATGACATGGACGTGAGGAAAACACAGATTCAGGGAGTGCTGAAGAAGAAAGAAGAAATGATGAACGATTATGCAAGCGGAGTATCAAGCAGTCGAAAGCGAGCATGCAAGAAAACAGGATACGAAGCTGGAAAGTGTGGTGCAGAAGATGAGTTTGGAAGCAAGGCAGCAGCAAACTTTATCCAGTTTCTTTTCCCTGTCACAGTAGCTAGCTTTGATTAGAACAGTCTGTAACCACATGGACGAAATACAGTATGTACATTGCCCAAAACAAGAAACGAGAAGTTTAGGGCTTTGTAAGTTCCGTGTCGTAGTGGTCCGGCATGCAGGGCTATGGGTGTGTAGAAGCGCGAGGCTTCCTTTACGAATCGACCACCTGTCCTAGGCGACTAATACCCCTGGGTCCCACAGGTGGTCGCTTAGTACAGGTTTTACTGTACATCAGACTCTCCCCAATATCGGACATTGGCGTACGGAAATTTCCCAACCAGACGAAGATTTCTTGTATTGTATACTAAGGCATCAATGTAGAGAGTAGTCACACGCGGTAACACGACGTGCTCGATTCAACTTGATCACTTGGCGTACTGCTGTTAACGGTGACAAAATATAACTTCCGCTGCTTTTTTCTCGTATCGTTCACGCCCATCAATATCGGACAGCCGCCGGTTTTTACTTTCGACGGTACTGCATTACAGTGCAGTTCACTGCCTGCACCTTAAAATAATTGCCGAGCGTAGCGAGGCTTCTACTTCGGATAACACAACATATAAGGGCGTGGTCCTATATGGCTCTTCATCGAGCTCTTGGTGTGTGTGTGTGTGTGTGTGTGTGTGTGTGTGTGTGCGCGCGCGCGCGCGCGTGTGTGTGTGTGTGCGCGCGCGCGCGCGTGTGTCTGTGTGTGTGTGTGTGTGTGCGTGTGTGCGCGCGCGTCTGTGTGTGTGTGTGTGTGTGTGTGTGTGTGTGCGCGCGCGTGTGTGTGTGTGTGTGTGCGTGTGTGCGCGCGCGTCTGCGTGTGTATGTGTGTGTGTGTGTGTGTGTGTGTGTGTGTGTGTGTGTGTGTGTGTGTGTGTGTGTGTGTGTATGTGTGTGTGTGTGTGTGTGTGTGTGTGTGTGTGTGTGTGTGTGTGTGTGTGTGTGTGTGTGTGTGTGTATGTGTGTGTGTGTGTGTGTGTGTGTGTGTGTGTGTGTGTGTGTGTGTGTGTGTGCAGTGCTCAAAATTAGTTTTCAAAGTTAGTCGGCCGTATGGCCAGTAATGCCAGAAGTTAGCCGGTCATTCAAATTTTTTACCGGTCGTCTAATTTAATTAGTAATCAAAAGCAGTTAGTAATCAAAAATTAGTAATCTCTAATTTAATTAGCAATCATAAACCAAGAAACAAGAGTCAGTTGAATACACATATTACTAAGGAAGTAGGCATTAGTTTACAACATGAAAGCACCTAAAATTGCAGTAACTAACAAAACATAGCAAACTGTGAACTGCTTTCCTTTATAATGTTACAGTTTTACATCAAATTAAGCAATTTACTCTAACACCACACTATAAGCATATTTGTTCGAACATAACTAGTTACTACAGATCTGAGATGCTATTCTGACATCATGCAAGTTGTGCTAGTGCATGTGACGATGCAAGTTGTGGTAGTGTGACAATGCAAGTTGTGGTACTGTGACCATATTTCACTCATCATTCAAGATCCAAGAGTCCCAATCATCCAGAGATACCGACTGCTCTGCCTCACATATTGTTTCAGTTGCCTCATTGATCGCTGAAGTGTCTTCTTGTTGATGAATGGTCTCGCTGCTGCATTCAATTTTTATTTTTTTGGGATGACTTTCATGACGAGTTCTTGAACAGTCTGACCACCATAACTGTACAGCAGCGCTTGAATCAAAATTTTCAAGTTCAGTTCCCTCAACACTGACCTCTAGCAGATCAGATAACGTCTCCTGACTAAGACTTGTTCTACGATCAGTTTTAATAAGTTTTAAGCGGGAGAAAAGGCGTTCTACTTTTGCAGTACTAAACGGTAAGCTGAAAAGGAGCTGTGCAATAGCAACTAAATTCCTAAATTGCGTGCAGTCAGGTCCAAACGCCAAGCGGTACCAAACATGTTGATACCCATCTCTGTCCACTCGAAGATATTGATGTGCATAGTCAAGCATCTCCTTGGCTTCTTCCTGAATTGCTGCTAGATCAGTAGCCTTGGCCTCGAGAGGAGCTCGGAAATTCTCAACTAGCATTGAAACAGCCTCTGTAAGCTGATGAGAGAAAGACTCATCGGTTTTGTGTGAGTACCAGGCTTGTGTGTCCAAGAAAACCATAATAGCCCTCATAAGTTTTGTGTCTGACCATGAAAGTCTTTCCTTCAATTCATCATCCAATCTTCTCAGATCACTTAAAGCTTGCTGTCTGCAGCTGTTCACAACAACATCATTGAAGTGATGTAATTCAATTCCTTGATACGTCATTTTGCCATCTGCACTTTCTATTAGATTGTCCATGACACGTCTGCTTGCAAACCAATTGGTTAAGGGAGTTTCTTTCAACTGTTCCATGGCTCGGTGACTTTTGAGTACTGATTGAATTGCCTTAATGATATCAAGATCATCTTCCTGTAAAGACAAGCTCAGACTAGCGGCGGGATCTAAAATATCTATGTAATGGGCACAGGACAGAATTATTTTTGCATGAGTCCACTTTGTCAAATAACCTTTTAGACGCTGCCGATCAGGGCTTCTAAGACTAGCATCTTCACAGAGGCTTGCTAGGTGGTTCATGTAAGCCCCATACCTATCGAGAACTCTGTGGAGTGCTCTTCGCTTATGAACAATCCATCTGCTTCCTGATGCTCTCACTGGTAGGTTGCCACCCCTTGGAAAATTGTATACTTCTTTCAAATCGTTCACAATAGCCCTCAGTTCCCTACATTTCTTGGGAGACTTGTTGTAAAGATAATAGATCCTAAGAAGCATTTCATCTATTTCTTTAAATACTGGATTGGAGAGAGCGTCTCTGCTTGCCAGTTCTAGTCGATGGGCAAAACACCACATCCAGAAAATCCATGGCAGAACATTCTGAACTTTTGCTTTTAGTCCACGTATCTCTGAGATGTTTACAGCAGCACCATCAGTTCCCACACCAACAAGAATTGGCAAATTTTTGACTTGCAGCACATTTTCTGGATTCATCAAATCTCTTATACCCATATCTTTCAGAGCTTCTTGTAGGCAATCGAAGAGTCCAGCAGAATCAGCCTTAGACGGTTCCAGTACTTTGAAGTATCGACTTCGAGTTATTAGCTTTTCAGAGGTGTGATCACTCTCAGAATAGATGATTGCAAACGACTCATTCTCCACTTTTCCTTTGTCAGCTGAACTATCCATCAAGATGCTGAAGAAAGGTGCTGCCACTGTTTGTTTGAAATGCTGTCGCTGACTTTCAGCAATATAATGCACAAAGTGACTAGCTGCTACATCAGTTGAATATGCCTCTCCCAGCTCAACACCATGTCGTTTTTCAAGAGCACAGATAGATGGATATTTTACGAATGGAAAGTTTTCTTTTGCCAGAAAATAACATATTTCAAATTTCTTCATCATCCTTGCTTTGGTCTCCGGCTTCATCTTAAAACTTCTGGCAATCTCACTGTAATCCGTCACTGGCTCTCTCCTCTCTCTTGCTGTTTCTTTTCGCTTGTAGGACATTGCAGCTTGATGCTGAGCACTCCCAGCATGATCAATGACATTGTTGGTTCTGTGATTTCTTGACCCATCAATCCACGTTCTGGAGAAATGCTTAGTGCCACATACCTTAGATTGGTATGTTCGACACACCTCACACCACAAAATATCAACCATTGAAGGATTATCTTTCATCACTTCACATTTAAGCCATGACATAGTTTGATAATCAGCTTCATGGCTTCTTTTCCACCCCATAAATGTTTCTTTTGATATATGACGTCTGCATGTGGTTGATGACACATTTTGACGTACTGGTGTTTTTGCAAGCTCTGGAATGGTTGTAATCGGATGACTATTTGTAATCTCCCTTTGGTCTTTCTGTACATGTTTGTTCTTGTTACTTAATAACCAGGAATCAAGAGTTTGCTTGATCTTGGAAGACTTGCTTTCAGAACCCTTTGGCTTAGTAGCAGTGGCAGCCATAGCACGTTGAGTTGTGCGAGAAGCATTGCCATATGCCGGCTTGTCACCATTTTGACTTTCTTGGGCTGCAGTGTGGTGTGAGTCAACAGGTATGCCAGAATCTTCATGCATAGTTTCTACTGTAATATCCATGTTCGAAGGTATTGCACAAACCCTTGGGCTCTTAGGTTGGAATCCAGACAATGACCATGACTTTGGTTCAATTCTCTTTGACTTTCTTGATTTTCTAAGGGTTTTCATTACAACAAATTCACTGGCATTCTCATCATCACTGAAGCCAAAGGTAGATTCAAGTTTGTCAGAGTCAGACTCATCACAGCAATCAGAGGCAGGAATGTCACTTTCGGCATGGTAACTGAGATTAGTGGCTGATCTGGGTAGCAAAGGCACAAAGTGATTGAGTTGAACATTTCCCTTAAGAGTTGCTGGCTGAGTTGTGCTAGACCACATGATATGAATATCATTATTTTGACTTGTTGCAGATTCCAAAGGTTGTACAATGGTATTCATAAAGGGGCGGGTTAACCTCAGGGTAGTGCATGTTGATGGAACAACCAATTGCTGCAGCTGCACCATAGACTTGCACCATCCCACACCAACTTCCAAATTTCTTTGTCTCATTGCCCTCCTTCACCACAGCTAAAGCTAGACTGTCCTCAGTGCCCTTTCCCACTTCCTTTGCGGCTTTGAACACGCTGTAACTCTCATCAGAAAGAAACGTGGCAATGAGTGAAGAAGGATTCACACCTGGACAAGACGAAGATTTTTCAATCAAAGCAGCTGCAATTGCCTGTGGCTTGTTGCAGAGCTGTTCTGCAACTTGCTGACGGAGTTGCTTGTGATTTTCTTCCTTTCCTGTCAAGGACATTGCAACAGCCCGAAAAAAGCAATTGCCATCAGCTCCCACACACACAGGCTTATGGGTCACCGGAGCATCATTTGGGTAAAGAAACTGCGCAACTGGGTCCAGAGACATAACGCTCTAACAATGAATTGAAAGGCAAAAAGCAACGCGGAAGTTTCAACAGATGTTAGTATACCATAATTAATGTCATTAAGTACTCATGTTCCATGTACCATAGCAAATCTTTACACAGCATGACCACTTAACTGATTGTATCATAATTCACGAGAGATGTTATGGCATTTCATAGTAACACAACAATAGCTAAACGGTCCTCTCACAAGACTTAGATAAACATGCAGGGCTGTCCCTCTCATGCAGACATGAGTGAGGCCTGACAAATAAGGTAAAAGTTGGGCGGTGCTATAGATTGTAGAGTACAAATTCAGAGGCCAACACATGAACAGAGACTAAATAGATGGTGCTAAATGATGTACATAGCTAACATATAATATCACATAGCTATGTAGACTAGCTATACACTTAATTGGCTCTTCATAGAGCTGGGATAGCTCTTCTCATCACTAATTAATGACCTACAAAAGTTGACCGGTCACCTTGACCGGTAATTAGCAACTATCACCGGTCATTATCCAAATATGATCGGCCATTGACCGATGACCGGCAGTAATTTTGAGCACTGGTGTGTGTGTGTGTGTGTGTGTGTGTGTGTGTGTGTGTGTGTGTGTGTGTGTGTGTGTGTGTGTGTGTGTGTGTGTGTATGTGTGTGTCTGTGTGTGTGTGTGTGTGTGTATGTGTGTGTGTGTGTGTGTGTGTGTGTGTGTGTGTGTGTGTGTGTGTGTGTGTGTGTGTGTGTGTGTGTATGTGTGTGTCTGTGTGTGTGTGTGTGTGTGTATGTGTGTGTGTGTGTGTGTGTGTGTGTGTGTGTGTGTGTGTGTGTGTGTGTGTGTGTGTATGTGTGTGTCTGTGTGTGTGTGTGTGTGTGTGTGTGTGTGTGTGTGTGTGTGTGTGTGTGTGTGTGTGTGTGTGTCTGTGTGTGTGTCTGTGTGTGTGTGTCTCTCTGTCTCTCTCTGTCTGTCTCTGTCTCTGTCTCTGTCTCTGTCTCTGTCTCTCTGTCTCTCTGTCTCTCTGTCTCTCTGTCTCTCTGTCTCTCTGTCTCTCTGTCTCTCTGTCTCTCTGTCTCTCTGTCTCTCTGTCTCTCTGTCTCTCTGTCTCTCTGTCTCTCTGTCTCTCTGTCTCTCTGTCTCTCTGTCTCTCTGTCTCTCTGTCTCTCTGTCTCTCTGTCTCTCTGTCTCTCTCTCTCTCTCTCTCTCTCTCTCTCTCTCTCTCTCTCTCTCTCTCTCTCTCTCTCTCTCTCTCTCTCTCTCTCTCTCTGTGTGTGTGTGTGTGTGTGTGTGTGTGTGTGTGTGTGTGTGTGTGTGTGTGTGTGTGTGTGTGTGTGTGTGTGTGTGTGTGTGTGTGTACACACACAAATCTCATATTTCTCCTCTCACGACCACTTTTCATAATAGGACGTAGGTTGAAAAATCGTTTTTTTGTCCCACTACAGATCAGTCTAAGAACGATTCGTTTAAGTGAGCAAACGGCGACGAAAATGCTTCATGAACTTTTGTCGACCCATCCTTTTGTGTTGTAGCTAGTGATTGTATGTACACGACAGCCAAGAAACACCTTCAGGAGTTGAATGCCATCTATAGTAACTATTCACACGTACCATACTACGTTATGATCAATCCTATAGAACACTGTGATGCATCTAACACTGTATTGTAGGGATTGTGTGTACAGTACTTGACAACCAAGAAACACCTTTAGTAGCTAAATGCCACCTACAGTCAACTATTCACACGTGCCATAGAGCGACGCCCGTGTTATCGGAAACCACCAATCATCGGACAGCCGTGCAAGAAGTAAACGAAGTAATACTGAGCTTTGTTAGAGCCCACAGTAAGAAGGATTAGTAGAGACTATGATTCCTGACGCGCAACTTCCAAAGGCTTGAAACGGCTATGCTAGGACGGTAAACGTGATCCTTCTCAGCGACTCGTTCATCGGACACCACCATCATTCACCGGACACGACCTCCCCCATGAAAACGCAAAGGCAATTCTGCAACTTCGCACCTGAGATGGGTGCCTAGCTAACACAACAGTACTATCACAGTCTCCGTTTGCTACTCTCCAGGAGAGATAGCGCACGCTCATTGAGTCGAGGCAACGCTCCTTTCGTCGGACAGTCGTTTTTTCTTTGCAACAGCAGTCTGCAGGTAATAATGACATAAGAGAGAGTTGGAAGGAAATATACTACGGCCCCAATTCGTTTGACCTTTATTTGACTCAGCAACGGTTAGTAGCGGAAACTGCTGACTGCTGACAAGCTCACTCTGTTGGCATCTACTAGCCCTCCGTTGCTGTCTAGTCTTCCCAGCGTAAGAATTTGAACTCCTGAGTGTCTTGCAGCACAACTGCACAGGCTTGATGTACACGGATGTAGCAGACGATTCACGTCATCCACGTTCGAGCTTTGCGGTGAGCACATTTTCCCAACTCGCACAGGAACAGCCCGTGCTTTCCTTCAAGGCCCCTAAATTGTTACTTGGTTCTGAATAGAACGTTTGCAGGTGTTTCTATCTCAGTTTGATATCTACCATTGCCTGACCTTGCACCGTCACGAAGTGCAGCACGTTATCGTTGGTACAACCAGCTGTACCGAATGCAGCAACTTTGTGTACTATCAGAGCATCTAGAACCTTCACCCCTGCTTCTCGTAGGTAAAGTTGAATTAGATAACGTCAAGTTCTTGTCAATGCGGGCTACGCAGCGATCGACTTACTTTGCAATGTTTGAAAGAGCGTTTTAGCACTTCAATCGTGCCCTCTTATCGGTCTCGGTTGTCGTCTTCTTTGTTGAACGGCTAGTTCGTTAAACCGACATCTTTTACACGTTCTATTGGGGGCGTGGTTGTAGAAGAAATGACTCAGAATTGCCATCAAGCACTCTAGGCAAGTGTTCTGCGTTCTGCGGCGTTTCATATAGCTGAATTTAATCAACTGAAGTTATTTGAAATCTAGAGCGGTTGCTGAGAAGGTAGGCAGGCAAGGAAAAGGGTGTCCGACGATTGGGGCCGTTACCACGGGCGTTTGACCGACTGTAACTCATGCAGTTCTTGGCTGACATGCAGGATAACAACACGATTTGTAGGTAAAGAGTTGTTGATTATCAATATATAAGTAACTAGGCTGAAGGATGCGTGTATGCAATTTAGACGCTACTGTCCTCTGAACGATGCGCTTATCCGATGAACGGGGTATGCAAGGCTCTGCACAGTTTTCGATCTCACTCTAAACAGAGAAGAGGTACAGTGCTCTGTTTTGGTGTGCTCAATTACAACTTGGATACCTACATTTATGATGTAGTAGGGACTGCGTTCAAAAACGGATAACTGAGAACTCGCGTCCGGAATATGATGGTATTCGAGGAACGGAGCCGCGTTCTACTTATACCAGGCCTGTAAACGTAATCTTAAACTACTAGAAAGTTTGCATGTTTACTTCCATGACAGCTAGGGTTTCAACAAATACATATTGTCTAGCTAGGACAGGGCGTTTCAGTAGACGGTCTGGAAACTCCGTTGGACGTGTTACTCACGAATGCGAGGCGCCTACGGATACCGTACAACTAGTTAATACATGTGTGTGGACCTATTGGAGACAACGAAGCCTCTGGTTGGACATTCACAAAAACGGTTACAGTATGTCAGGAAACAGATGTATTGTTTGTTGAACTTAGTTGCTATGGCCACCGGAAGACAAGAGCCCAATGCACTGCAGTCATTCATTCGCGTTTTAGATAAATTATTAACAAGTCAAACGACTCGTACACTGCAAACATAAGTATAGATCAGTTACTAACAATTACTTTTGAATTTTTTACGACAAACTTACTGTTTATTTATGCATCTATCGATTCATAGGATATATAAGAATCATCTTCAGAGTCCTCTCTGTCTTTGTTGAAAAGGTTATTATATTCCCGCATTCCACACCCCACAGCAATCCGTAATGGAAGACTGGCCTTATAGTAGGAACATCGAACTGTAGTGCAGCTGTCAGCCGATTTACAACCACAAGAAAGAAACTGTAGAAGCTTCTGTGGTGCTGGATATTGCGACATCCAATTAATGGAAAGCTGACTTTTTCAACAGTGCATGCTGGGACTTGGAATGTCTGGATCGCGTTCTAGAACTCGCCTCCATATCGCAGCTTGATAGGCTGCTCTTGCTACATGCTTTCAAAGAGCGTCCTCAGTTGGAGGCAGTTGGTAACATTGGGAAGACGGTGAACATAACAAGCTATACTGTACTTCATTCATTTACGTTCCAGGTTTACCGTATAATGAACAACTAAATTCTTCACATGAGTCTTGCAACTCCTCTGATGGATGAAAATCGTGACCAAGCTGTGACATCGTTGCTGCAAACTTGGGATGACGTGTCACTAGTTCCAAAGCTGTTTTCTTTCTTTTGCCTACGAAGGCGCTCGTTGAGTCACATCCAGTGAAAGTATTCAATCCCACCAAAGCTAAGCACACTTCATCTCCATGTTTTGCTGCTACAGTATGAAGTGAAATAAACCTGGTGCCTTGCTTCGTTCCAGTACGAAAATAAAGGCTAAAACTGCGGTATAGTGTACAAAGCATGCAGGCAAGGACAGCAACATCCGTGTCCGGCGACTATATAACAATACCTGCATTAGAGTATGCATTGTATGCAAGAGCAGCCGCAGGCCCGTAGCCTGGCTTCAGAAGTAGGCAGTGCGTAATACACCAAAATGGACATACGACCTCACATACATGTTACTTTTTAGCCTTTCGAATTATATATATATATTTAGTAGCTGATTAGCCCATTCTTCCCCTAGGCAACTTATGTTAATAACACAATTTCCCGCGTATATATAATTGGGGCATCATACACTTCGCTTATTGGGCGGAGAAAACACAAATACCGAATGATGTGTAGCCCTCACAGACTGTCTAGGTAACTAAGTCTTCGCTTGCAGATGTTTCGACAGTTCCGATTTAGAAGAAGCTTTCGCGATCCGTCAATGGGCACAAACAACACTCAAACGGTGCGGATGTCGCTCGACAAATTTTGTAGAAAGCAAATAACACAAAGAAAACGTCATCTGATCAAGGGCGTACCGTAATAGGGACCAGGGAGCATACCCCAGTTTCATGGGCGTGTCAATTAAAAATATTTAGACACTTCTGAATGCTTGCCCACGACTTTCCACGAGTTCCTCATTCATCCTAATTTAGTAGTGAGTTTGGTTGACTTAGCAATTAATATTACAGTATATTTACAGAAAAGATGCACTTGCAGCTGGCTCTACGCTTTTCTATCCATTGCAAGCCGGCCAGCAGCTTCGTCTCTTTCCTGCTGCAATGTCAACTTTTGCGAACTACAGACGAACAACAACGCATATATGCAAGAGACCTGCGAACGACACCATGCAGTTGCTATTTCAAAGTGAGAAAAGGCTGCGTGCTAATTTAAAGGTGGACCGCAAAATTGCAGAGTTTGCGAGTCACATGAAAAACCAACATTTTGTGACGTTACGACCTACAGGCGAACACCAGCACAAAGCAAAGTACAAGAAACCAGTCACCGCCACGCAAGAGCACTAGTTGCTTTTCAAAGTAAAAAATGTCACGTGGTGTAGGAGTGAGAAGGAGCAGATAGCGGTTTGCGACCACACGTATTTACTATACGGAACAAACAATCATACGGCTGCGTCCATGGAGCACTTTTCTTTAGATATATAGACACTACAATTAAAAACATATTATATAAAAATGAGGAGAAATGTAGGGATTGCATGAAAACAATATAGAGAATTTGACATAATAGGAGCGCATACAAATTTAGAGGCGCGTTTTGCGTACTATACGCGCCAGTACACACACACACACACACACACACACACACACACACACACACACACACACACACACACAAACAAACAAACAAACACACACACACACACACACATTGGATCGAAAGCTGACTATCACGGCTGAGCGGTCGGTTCGTCCGAACCCACCGAACTCCCCAGCCTACGAGCCTGAGCCGTGTATCAGTTTCTTCATGAGAGCAGCCGCATTGACCGTCCACTTCATTGACTGTTACTGTCTTTCTATCATTTTCCGACATAAGCAGTAGCACATGCTCTTCACTGTGGCAAACAGACACTTGATAAGTTAATTAAACAGTTCAACTGCATGCTTTTACTTTTGCCATTCTTGACAAAGAAACTGTACCGGCTCTGATTTGTTATCACCGTTTGAGAGATATTTTTCCACTGACCAGGAAGAGGCTAATTACTGTGAAGTATCGAAATGTGCACACATCCAGAACTCTATCGTCTATCTCGTTTACAGTTCTTGATGAAAACCCTACGATACTGGTCCACCACAGTTATTTGTCGACTTCAGGATTTAAACGGCGCTGTAACTATTGAAAACACACGCTCTGCAAGAAGAATAGCAAAAGTAGAATTGCTAGGAAACGAGATAGGTGGCTGGAGTACCGCCATACCGTCAGCCAACCACACAGCATCTAAGGGTCTAATGTCTACAGGAGAAGTGCCAGCTTCTATTAGATACAAAACTTTGATTTGACTGCTTTTGCTGGGGTTCCGTCAGCTCTAGCTAAAGACTAAGGAATGGCATCAAACGAATAAGTAAAACCTTTGCGGAAATCAATTGACGGTTTTTTGGTCAATTTAGGTTAACATGACATAGGTAAACTCAAACGGTGCGGATCTCGCTCGACAGATTTTGCAGAAAGCAAATAACACAAAGAAAACGTTATCTCATCAAGGGCGTACCGTAATAGGGGCCAGGGAGCATACCCCCAGTTTCATGGGCGTGTCAATTAAAAATATTTAGACTCTTCTGAATGCTTGCCCACGACTTTCCACGAGTTTCTCATTCATCCTGATTTAGTGGTGAGTTTGGTTGACTTAGCAATTAATATTACAGTATATTTACAAAAAAAGATGCACTTGCAGCTGGCTCTACGCTTTTCTATCCAACACGCAATCAGATTGGAATCAATGCAAATCTCCGTATCATCAGCAGAGCACGCGGCGCACGCGCAACGTACAGAGCACGCGCCATCGCGGCCACGCGAGTCACGACCGTATTATGGAGAGTAGTATACCGCTGGCTGACAGTATAATACTGATTATAACCTCACACATGTTGCCAGAGTAGTTGTTTTAACTTTTTATTCTTTGCGAGTCTATGCTGAAAGTAGTTTCCTCACCGTCTAAACTCAGACACACACAGCTGTTAGTACGGATTCGTTGAGAACTGTTTGCAATGCATGCGTGAAGACTTTGACCATGCGCGACTCAAAGCTCAACTAGAACTTTTTAGTCAAGAAGGCAAAGACAAATAAAGCAACGGTCTCAATTTCAAAATACATCATAAGTATCAAATAACATGGAAGAGGAATTGAGTCAGCTGCCTCCAGGAATAATAGATTTGTTCAACAATTCAAAATATCTATTATCGAAATGCATGCGATGAAGTCTACAAACTACTGAGAACGCAACTTGTCATTCCTAGCTCCTCGTCGACATCTTCTGAGCGATCTTTCTCGGGTCTAAGAAGATTGAAAACTTAGCTAATTGGTTGCGAGGCATGCAGCATGTCTGAAGAAAGGTTGTCTAATATTGCTTTAATGGTAGTATAATGAAAAGAAACTTGTAGGCTGAGAAGCCATATATGGCCAAGTATACAGTCTCTTGTAGAGCAATTTTCAATAGCCTCTTCAAGGAGGTTGTTGCTAGTATAATGTTTAAGATATAAGGTACCATTACTGCTCGCAACTTTTGCTCCCAACTTTGTGCTCCAATTTTATGATCCACGGTACGCTCCTGGTTGTTGTACGCGTCGTTGTATGCCTAAAGGAAGAGTCTAAGTTAGCTAAACGTCTCTACATATTAATTCCGTTTGATATTGTAACGTAAGGATAACGTCAATCCCTTGGAAAGACGGTTTACGGCCACGCCCACCTTGACGTTCTTTCTCGCTACTTTTTGTTCCGGTTAGCTACGTCTGACCGATGGCCAACAACTGCGGTTTGTATTTATGTTGATTCCTCTCTAACATTTTTAAGCCTTATCTTGTGGGATGAAAGTCGTAACATAAGCTGCGAATTTGAGACTTGTTCCCAGTACTATTTAGTGGAGTCGTCTCCGTATGAAGTATTTGGAGAGAAATTTAGATCTTGAAATGACTCCTATGATGCATGTATGCTCAATATAGACGCGGAATAGACAACTACGATCGTGTTCTAGATGTCAAGCCGACGTGTGTGACGCGGCCGTAGGGTCTGGCTACTCGTGACTGTACTGCTCAGAGCCTCATATATATAAGAGCATGGTTCTCTCTACAGCGTGGCAGCGTGGTGCTGCGCCACGCTCCAGTGGGAGTGCGCCACGCCACAGAAACGGTAGATAAGAGTGCAAAGTTTGACAGTTACGGAATGTATGAGAATTCCATACTACAGTACTGAAACACAATACGATATTACTTAGTAAAGAATAAAGAAAACACGAGGTGACTGTGTTTCGCAACGTATAGATTCCGTAAGAAAGGTGGTATTTAGGCCGTTTTCGTCAAAGAAACTTAGTAACAAACGTTCGCGATTCTTCTCTATTCTAGGAATAGAATAACGTTTCGATAAGTTGTATATAACCTCCTATCTATAACAAGATATTAGAATGTTTATACAAGCTGTAGTCTCCTTGATTAATATATTTAATATTAATTATTTAAGTGAATACGCACAATAATTTACTTAATTAAAATATTAACTCATTTTGTATTTGCTTTTCTAAATATACAGGAAGGGCATGTTGTAGTAACATACAACAAGTCACTACTTTACAGACGTTACATATTACTTGACAATTTTACAATTTTTGTGCTGTTTAGAAAATCTGTGTTCAAACTTTTGACTGTTCTTTGCCATTCAAGTAAAAGGTTCCCGTGTGTTATAGTAACTGCAATATTATTCCTACTTTTTATCTATATTTTCTTTCCTTATCAAATTGGCGGTTTCATCTATGGTCGCTCATTGGAAAAGCTGTCGTTTAACTTCAAGAATTACAAATTTGAAAAATTGCCCGAACAAAAATTGAACAGCAGTCAATATTCTACCAATGAACCAACGACGCCGTGGGACGAATTTGGCTGTCAAAGCAAGACACCTCTTCTTCTTTGCCATAGAACACCAGAATTGTCTCCAGCGATTGTGCTTGCTGACAAGGCTGTCTTTCAAACCACCAGTCTTCTCATGAAACGATCGAGATCGTGCGCTCTAGTCGGGTCATCAGGAAGGTTATTGAGTCGAAGATACGGTAATGATATTGACGGACATGACGTTGTCATACGGTTAAATAACGCTCCGATTCATCCATACGAGAAATATGTCGGGAGACGCATGCCTGACGTGGCAATACTTAATGTAGCGACCCTACGTGAGTTTACGTGTCTACGAAACGTAAATCGTAAAACGCTATTGGTTCGATGTAAACATCATGGTAAGATTACTTCTGCTGGTCGATTATGCGCAAGACATGGTCCTCTCTATGCAACATCGGTGGAACTTATGAACACTACGCGATCTATTTTGACAACGTACAGACAATTGTATGGTGTTAAGAGTAAAAGAATGCCAACGTCGGGATTGTATGCCATTCTGTTCGTATTGAGATTGTGCGAAGAGGTTGATGTTTACGGATTTGGTGCGGCAGAGGCAGAGTTGTATGCATACTACAGAGATATTCACACTTTCAGTACCCATCATCTTTTCAACTTGGAGGAACAATTCATAAGAGATATATCACACAATTTGACAACACCTGTTGACATGTCTTCCTATGGCTGTAAGAAGGTGTCTTTTCATCCTTGATCAGGGCCTTCGGAAGCAAATGAAGAGTGAAGGGGCCTAACTCACGATAAGGGGAGTGGTGACATAACGCACTTTAAATGATTAATTAATATTTGTCTATTATCAATTAGGTGATTGATCAATGTGCATGTGCACGCCGTGTAAAAATTATTTTAGCTTTCATTAACGTGATCACAATCATCACATTCCAACTAGCCACGTCATAGCAAACTGCAACATGCCTATTTCAACACTAAACAGAACAACCTAAATAGAAAAACTTTATAAACACGACTGAAAGCGGCTTAGCCAAACTTTGCGTGTGATGTAGAAGCATCACTTTCAAGAAACGTGCCAAAACCATTAAGTTTATGCTCCGAACCTTTCACGAAGTCATTAGCAACATCTACCAATTCAAGTTTGTCTGTACGATCTCTATGAATGTGCAGTAACATCACGTGATTTAACCTTGCTTGGTGCATTGTCGATCGTAGATAGGTTTCAATTCGCCTCAAACAGCTGAACGATCCCTCGCTGACAGCGTTAGTTGCAGGCATTACCAAGAGAAGCTTAGCAAACCTAAAGACTTCATTCAAGAGGCTTCTTGGGCCTAAGGAGAGAGACTTCAACATGGCAATGATATCGTTTATCGTGCAAATCTTTCTTTCGTGAGCCAGTGCAGCAAATGATTCCAGCCGAGCTTTCAAAATATCAGACCTAAAGTCATCTTTGTAGAAATCCATTAGAATGTCAAGATCCTCTGCATAACTTTCTTTCTCGTTGCTCTAAGCAGGACATCCTAAACTTTTCTATAAACTTTGAAGCCTTTCTGATCAAAACGATCCGTGATACAGTTGAAGATCAAATCGAATGCTGCAAAGTACTTTTTTTAATAATATTGATCTACCGTTGCTGGTGACTCATCTACACGTGTTCCTGTTTCTAACCTTCTGGGAATTTCTTTTTTGCGGGGCATTAATGGTTCTGATATGTCCAGAGCTGTTGCTATATCCTTCACATTCTTCCAAACACTAGCAAAGTTGTCTGCAGTTCTATGAGACAACAGAGTGCGTAAAGTAATCTCTGGTGCAGCTTGCCCTTCTGAAGCAGAGATATCTCCACGCTTCAGGGTCCTGCTCAAGTTGTCGCTGTGACGTAGAATAAGTTCTCCAAGGGCTACACCAAATATGAAAGAGAACTTAGTCATTTGATGCGCAACTCCATCTAATCTACTCTTCAGCTCGGGGTCACGAGTTTCTTCTGACTGTTCCCCGGTTGAAATGAGTGCGGAATAGTTATCCAACACACTCTTAAGAGCATCGGGTCTGACAGTCCACCTAGTTGGACATAGAAGGCGAATTCCTGGTGTAGTAGGTGATGTGGTAGCTTTCTCCTGTACGAAAATTGCCTGTCGTTTGGGCTAAAATTTGACTAGCTTAGTTATTTCATACGTAGTGTCCAGAGCATTTTGCAGTATCTTGCATCTTTTCAGTGCATCACTGCATGCCAAGTTAAGTGCGTATCTATAGCAGTGTGTGAAAAACGCTCTTGGTTCTTCGTCAGATAACCGCTTGGCTACTCCTGACTTTGCGCCGCTCATATTCGTTGCCCAATCGTAACATTGCCCACGAGCTCTTGCTAGAAACAGGTTTATTCTCAATAGCGTATCCTTGATGACATAAACTAGAGTGGCTGCAGAAATGTTGTCTACCTCATATAAACCGATAAATTCTTCGTGGGCATGCAGATTATCATCCACCCACCGTAAACATATGACAACCTGCTCTTTGTTTGCAAAGTCTGTCGACTCGTCTACCATGATGGTGAAGAAAGAAGTCTGCTTCAGAACCGACGCGATATCACGCGATATGCGTAAGGCCATGGCCTTCAACAGTTCATTTTGTATGTCAGCAGAAACACAATTGTCAGATTTTCCTCCAGTGATCCATTTCAAAAGTTTTGTATTGTCCTGTGCTTGTAGAAGAAGAAGTTGTCTAAAATTTGAGTCTACTTTAGCACCATCTCCTCGTAAAGGTAGCCCTTGACGAGCCAAGAGTCTTACACATTAAACAATTTTGAGGAAGCATTGTCGTCGTTTACATTTGTCTTGCTTGTGAAATCTTGACAATAATTCCCCAACATCCTCTGTAGTCATTGGAATACTGATGATTCTCTCGACGGCTTCGCGATGAATGTTCGATGCTTCGTGACGTTTTAGATTTCCAGTGGCATTCTTCCAGTAACAAAATCCCTTCCGTATGAACAACTGATCGACAATCCCTGCAGCTGCAGCTAGCTTTTTCTCCTTGCATGCTTTGACGCAGGTGTGACAAAACGCTACATCTCTGGCCTCATAGTAGTGTAGCCAACTGTGGAGCTTGAACCAAGACGACTGAAACGATCGGCTAACAATTTCTTTCTTTCCAAACTGTCTTTTGGGAACTGAAAGTCTAGAGGTTAATGAGTCGACTCACCAATATCAGGTAGTGTCATTTCTCCTTGAGATCGCAGAGTTGACAATGCCATGTCTTTGTGGAGTTTCTCAACCAGACCTAGCAGAGCCCGGATGGGTGAGGCACATCCGGGTACGTCAGATCTGTTCATGTGCATGCGCACAAACTTTGGTACG
The DNA here is from genome assembly GCF_963422355.1 of Corticium candelabrum. NCBI lineage: Eukaryota > Metazoa > Porifera > Homoscleromorpha > Homosclerophorida > Plakinidae > Corticium > Corticium candelabrum. The sequence continues at coordinate 6,275,899 of NC_085086.1, read as the reverse complement.
CTTTGCATTCCGATCTCGTCTCAGACTCTGGCAAGTAGAGGTTGCTGGTTGTGTTGGAGCAGATCAAGTGCGATATAAATTAGTTATTTAATCAGCTATAGAATAAACCGGAAGTATGCTCTAACGTAGCGCTAGCTGAACTCCACTTTCCAGAAAGTGGAGGGGCCATGGCCCCTAGGCCACTGCCCCACCGACGGCTCTGTTGATACATAGTTAAATAATACCCTAAAATTTACATTAATACAGGACTCAATTGAACCCTTTATTTAAGGACAGCTTCAATCCTAATACTTGTACCGTATTACTGTTAGTTTTTTGTGTGTTTCATTATGATTAGTTTTAGAAAATATATTTCAGGAAAGAAATTTATCATTGCCTGTCTTTGCATATCTATAATACCAATATCATCCAGAAGCGAGTTGACTCGCCTGAAGGGGAGGGGGATGAAGTGCTGAAAACCAACTTGTTGCTGTTGTCATAAACATATACGGACATAATTTCTATAGCCTACCTTGGAGATTTGACTTACACATATATGTAGAAATGGCTAGACCTACCTAACTACCTAACTACCGTAACTTATACCTATATATACCTACATCGTTTATTCATCCCGAGACATACATATCTACATACTAGCTTAATATAATATACATAATATATACCGCTATATTATTTGAATAGCCCGTTCCCCGCACAGGCAGACTAGATTACATTAGCTGTTAGTCAATTAAATTAAAATTTTATGTAAATTTTTGTTGCATGAGTATTCCGCTCTGAGAATTTATTATGAAGTATACCTCGCTCACATTGAATTTTACTCCGTAACGTAGAATTAGCAGTCACACAGATATTTTCATAGAATGTTTTGTTCAGAGCTAGATTCCGTTCAATTCTATCCCATTTCGAGCAAATCAGTATCCCAAAGGATACGCGCCGTTCTAGATCCCACAGCCACTGCATTCGCCGTATAAGCACGTTCTATATGTGCATGTGAACCCTTATCTCGCTGGCGAAGACCTCAAATCCTTGCATTCTTCAAAAACTTTATCATAAGCTGATTGTCGCCTTTTGTTATTATGAGCTGGATTTACATTAAACACGCAAGACCTAGCTTACGCGTCTGCGGTCGTGTCTTGCGTCTCTGCGTCTTACGTCTCCATGCACTATTGTTTGACTTATTGCAAAGACGTATTTTAACGCACGCTATACATTGCAATGTCTTTCGAAAGACATGTTTTACAGATGGCAACCCCGATTTTAGCGCTTGCGCCGTGTAACAACAGAAAATACGCAACAGAGACTGGGTCGCTCCAGTTCACTGTTCCTGCCCAAAGGGCTCAGGAAATGTGTCTCGGCGATGTGAAAATACAATGAGACAAACGAACGCACTCAATTAGATGTTCTTCCATCAGAAAATACGAGACTCAGTCCTTCACAAGTAGAGTTGTTAGAAAATACGCTAGACGCAAGACGCAAGACGTAAGAATAGTAAAACTTCCCCCCCCCCCTCTCTCTCTGTCTCTCTCTGTCTCTCTCTCTCCGTCTCTCTCTCTCTCTTTGTCTCTCTCTCTCTCTCTCTCTCTCTCTCTCTCTCTCTCTCCTCGTTTTCTTGCGTTTCATTACGTGTCTTTCCATCTCGGCTTTTTGCGTTTGCCGTTTTAAATATTAAGGTGAAGGGACATGCAAGGACGTAAGGAGACGCAAAAGCACCTAAAAAGCACGTAACACCTCCCTACGTTTTTAGAAATGTAAACCCGGCTTTAGACGTTTGCCTAGCACTGCGTATAGTGTTTTCTACGCTGATAAAAGATACAATGTAGTTGTTACAGTAAACGGAAACAACTAAAATAAATTTTTACTGAGTGTGATAAATTTTTATTGAAGGGAGATTAGATTTGGTGTCTAATATTTTTACTGATTGCCCCAAATAATAATTTATAACTTGATGCAAGCTCTTGCTGCTGCCTTTATATTGCTGCTACTGGGATTTGTCAAGGAGGCTCAACTTCCCTTTGACATTTCAAGCATTTTGAAGAACTTGGAACTAAACTACCATTTACTGGTGCTGTAAGAGATAGAAATGTTAAGTTAAACTTGCACATACGACCACTTGTTGCCTGACTGTCAACAAGCCATCCAAATTTGTTCAGCCAAGCATGTATGATTTCTAAAACGTCAGAAATTTCTACGTTTGTACTTTGCCGTGGCCAAATCAATTCTGCTCATATCATCTTGTTCTTTAACGTTTAATTTTTTAAATAAAAGAAGCTATATCGCTATATAAATGACATTAATTGATTCAACTGGACCTTCAGCTAGATTTTCAACATAAAGCAAAGACTGAGACTACCAAAGAAAACGATATCAAGTGCGAGAAAAAGCATACATACATACATACATACATACATACATACATACATATATATATATATATATATATATATATATATATATATATATATATATATATATGTTTTTCTTTTAAAATCAAACAATCCCCAAACATCTCCAAGCCAACAAGTCTTACCTTACACTAGGTATATCCCAACTACCAACGTTTTGTACTTCAAGCTGAATTGTCTTATAAACTATTCTCGTGTTATATTTCTGTAATAGAATGTACACATACTAGCAAATTAAAAACTGTTTCTCTGAAAAAAGATGTAGGAATTCTATAAAAAATAATAGAAACAAGATTTAGATAATATGAACCAAAGCCAGAAATCATTACTGAATTCTTTCAAACCACTAAAAGCAAAATGTAGAGAATGTGGCTAGAAGGATTCATTAATTATGTCTGACTTTGGTTCATATTATTCAAATCTTGTTTCTATTACTTTTTATACAATTCTTACATCTATTTCTCTTTTTCAGAGAGAAAGGTTTTAAAATTCTAGATTGCTAACTTTTAAGAGTGCGAAAGCACAGCGTACTGCATTAATTAAACAAAGATTCTAGAGTGTAACAGAAATACACATTTCTTAAATCATACTTTGTCTATATTTATAGTCTCATATCTCGACCTTGCGGATCTTAGGATTACAGTATACTTGCAAAATGTGCTTAGAGCTACGCAGTGTTTGTGCAAAGGTGGTTTGAGTCAGACGTTACATTAAGTTTCAATAATACCATTAATAAGTATGAAGCTGTGTTCTACTCGCTTCAGAGGTACGACCATACGTGCATGTAGTTGTGTGTGTGTGTGTGTGTGTGTGTGTGTGTGTGTGTGTGTGTGTGTGTGTGTGTGTGTGTGTGTGTGCGCGCGCGCGCGTGCGTGTGTGTGTATGTGTGTGTATGTGTATGAATGCCATAGTAGCAAGTATATGAAAGATGGGGAAATGGGGAGGACACTTTGAGAGAAACTTTGGCACTGGCAGCGGCTGCACTGAACATACCATCTAGTCAATTCTACTCTCAATGGGCTATTCAACTGTCTACTTGCCTTCAAATTAATTAAATAACAATAAATTGAAAAAATGGTAACATCGATTAACTTATAGATAGTCGGATAAGATTAGAGGCAGCACAACATTCTATTAGTTAGAGAAATTCTGGAACACAAACACACATGCACACAACAATGTTAGTCTCGTCCCCAGATTCATGTGAGCCCGGTAGTGTCCGGTTCCGGTGTGACACTTTCAGCCTCACGGGAGTCTAAAAACGGGAGGCTGAAAATGTCATACGGAAACCGAACACTACCAGGTTTACGTGAGTCTGGGGACGAGCCTAAACAATATAATATCAGTGAGTTTATCTAGAAATTAAATATTTATTAAATTAATTAATGCTGTTTTACTGCAAACTATGCTATATAGTAGCTGTATATATATGCTAATCTGACTGTCTAGATAGAGATATGGTAGATCAATCTAAATCATTTTAACAACCACGTGTGAAACGCATGTCTTCTGGCATGGCACTTGTTGAAGCTCGACCTGTGACGACTATATTTAGTTAAGTTAAGATAATTAATTAATCTAACAACTCATCGAATTCTTTCGCACGTGACAAGTATGTGTAACTGAGTAACATTGCAATATCTACACAATTTAGATTGCAAAAGCAAGAGACAAAAGCCATGCAGAGTATACATTTAGTCTAGCCGGGAAAGAAAATTAAAAGTCTGACCTAATCCTGTGGTGTAGCAAATTTTACGCTTAAATTTGTAATATGCATACGACTAGCTACATGTAGTAATTATCGTGGGTAAAAATAGGATCTACAGGCCCGGATCTAAATGGGAAATTCAGGGGATTCAAACTTCATCTTTTCTAATAGGCGTGGTTCAATAATTTTATTGGCGAAGAGAAAATCAGTAATGCTATAAATAACAGCTATCAGGTCAACCGCCTCTTTCAATAATCCTGGATCCGGGCCTGATATATCACTAATTAAAGTAGAAGAATGTATCGTGAGTACTATAGTAAACGTTTCAATAAAATTTTTCAACTTTGCTCCAGACAGATTAGGCTAGTACTCCCAATGAGTGTTGCCCACGCTCGACGGTTGTCCACGTGTTATCTGTATCCGGGAGTTTATGTGAGATAAAAGGGAGTTTCCTCGCATTACTCTGCTGATGCTCGCCACTCAAAAGAAGACATGAACTCAAGGTAAGAAGACACTCATTGTACCTAGATTTATGCACGTGGCCAGTAGACACGCCGACTGAGTGCTCAATCAAGCGCTCGTATCACGAGCTGGAAGAGTCTGGAAGACACGCCCCTCTTCCAAACTCTACAAGCGCGGGAGCTGGTGGAGGTTGGAAGAAGAGCGTGCAGGGTCGCCTCTTTCGGCAGAACTGTGTCTAGAGAAGTTTGAAGAGAGGCGTGCACACGGAGTCGTGTCTAGAGAGAGAGCACGCGACCTATACGTATTTTGGAGCAGTTGTCGCTTCATAGCTATTGAATGTGTCAAATTGAAGCACAATTGACTCTTAATTAAGTTAACTACCAAATTTACAATAGGCAAGCAGTAGACTCGTGATCGTGTTGCGACGAAACCGTCCGCCTTTGTATTTCCCGGATACCTAACAATGCTTAGCCTGGCCCCAGACGCAGTGTGGATTGGTTTATTGCAGTAACTCTCCAGGCAGAGGGTATGGATGACTTTTTCCGAGGGGGAGGAAGGAGGCAAGTGAAGCAGACCTCTTTCAAAGGGGGAGAGTGAGGTGCGTTTGCAGCCTCCCCTTTTCCAAGGAGGAGAGAGTTGCAAGAGCAGCATACCCTTTTACAAGGGAGAGAGAGTTGCAAACTTTTGGCCAAGGGGAACTATAGGTAGGGAAGGTGCAGTGCAACATACCTTTTGCAAGGGAACGTTGATGTATATGCCACAGCAGCACATCGTTTTCCGAAGAAGTAGGTGAGGATAGAAGGATAATAAAATGGAGGAAAGAAGGTGGAATGAGGAAGATGAAGATGGATTGAGTAACAATTTATTAAAATGAGACAAATTGTGTGTGTTCTGTCTTCTGTATACTAGTTATTTTCTTTTTTCTTTTTCTAATATTTTCTTTTTTACACAAGATATTGTGTTTGACATAGCAATAATAATAGTAATTATAGTTCAGCCTTGCGGAAAATGTTACTGGCAACTTTGAAATTTTGTTGTTTATGATCCGATTGCAGAATATATGACACACACACACACACACACACACACACACACACACACACACACACACACACACACACACACACACACGCCAAACACACACACACACACACACACACACACACACACATGCACACACACACACACACACACACACACACACACGAGGAAGGAGGAAGGGGAAGAAAGGGTTTTCCTAAGTCACGCCATTGGTCTTTAAGTTTCAAGATCTTCCACAGTTGTCACTCCACAATTACCATGCAAGTATTAAATCAGGTACTATGAAAGACTCCCTCACAAAGAAACTCTTCCATTCGTCAAGCAAATACGGTATACATTGAAGAACTTTGGAAAGAGCGTAACTTTTCCCCTCCCTTCCTCCTTCCCTCTCCCTTCCTCCTTCCCTCTCCCTTCCTCCTTCCCTCTCCCTTCCTCCCTCCCCTCCCTTCCTCCCTCCCCTCCCTTCCTCCCCTCCCTTTCTCTCTTTCTCCCCTCCCTTCCTCCCTTCCTCCCTTTCTTCCCTCCTTTTCTTCCTCCCCTCCTTTCCTCCCTCCCCTCCCACCCTTCCCCTCCCTTCCTCTCTCCCCCTTCCGCTCCCCCTCCCGCTCTTCCTCCCCTCCCGCCCTGCCGCCCTCCCCCTCCCTCCCTCTCTCTCTCTCCATATATATATATATACATATATATATATATATATATGTTATATATATATATATTTTATATATATACTTTTTAAAAACTAACCCAAAACCAACCCAAACCCCCACTCTACAAAAAGTCTAGAACGTCATCAGAGCAATCTACAGACAATCTCTCTAGAATTATCTTTGCATTATACAACCAGAGTTTAATAGAAAGCCGTTGGTGGAAATAGGACGTGATTTGGCTCATTGTGAGGTGACTGTGAAATGTTGTTCTTCTGCAGATTGATTTTAAAATCTGGAGACTAGACGGCGACCACAAGCCCAGACTTTCAACAACTAGTGGATAAGACACACCTCCATTCTCACTAACAATGTCTTTATATGAGCTGTCTTTTCTCTTTCTCCAGCTTCTGCCGCAACCCCTGCTTGACAAGCTGCCTTTACCATATATGTTGGTTGGAGAGAATTTTTTATTGTGAAGTCAAAGTAAGTCGGTCGCCCTCTCTCAAAATCTGGATGGTATACATCTCCTGGTCTTGCATTCGAGTCACCACAAGGCCGTTGTTCAGGATGACAATTGGCATTATCAGATAATAGTGCTTCAAATACGACGTCAGCAAGAGCGTTGTGTCGTCTATTTCTCCAGTTTCCCTTTCCGCAACGCAGTAGATGGTCCCCATAACTGTCTAAAACCTGTCCACAAAAACAACGCTTTGAGCTTGGAGGAGGTGGGAAGAAAGGTATATACAAATATGTATATATTCATATTAATATATATATATATATATATATATATATATATATATATATATATATATATATATATATACATATAAATATACATACGTACATACATACATATGTGTGTGTGTATGTGTGTGTGTGTGTGTGTGTGTGTGTGTGTGTGTGTGTGTGTGTGTGTGTGTGTGTGTGTGTGTGTGTGTGTGTGTGTGTGTGTGTGTGTGTGTGTATACATATATATATATATATATATATATATATATATATATATATATTTGTATATTCTTCTTCCATGCAAACTATCCCAATCTGCCCCAGACTACCCGAAACTACCCTACCCACTCAGTCCCTAAACATAACTACATTACAGTGACAGGAAAATCTCACAAGTCATCAAAGGCCAGGTTCAGTCTACTGTATAATAGCTTGGCATTATACTGCCACAGTCTCACGGACAACTGTTCCATCAAATTTGAGTATGTCTGAGAGAAAGGTCTGCTGTTTATTGATGAAGCTTTAGAGGCTATGATCTTCAACGTCTCTAGACTTGAGGGAGACCAGTGTCCTAAAGTTTCTACAATGAGCGGGTAGAAATGACCTCCCCTGCTTGAGTAACCAACTTGTCATGCTTTTCGTCTTTCTCTATTTTACCAGCTTCTGCTGGGGCACCTGGTTTTATGGCTGCCTTGGAGACATAGGATGGTTGCATAGAATTCCCCACTGACATATCAAAGAATGGGGGACGGCCCTCCAGGAAATCTGGGTGAAACACATCACCAGGTCGATTATTGCTTTCCCATCCGCACTTTTGTTCCCGTTTCGAATCTCTGTTATCAACAAGCATTGCATGCCAGATAACCTCGCTGATTGCATTATGGCGTATTATGCGAAGAAGTCCATGCCCGTAGCCAAGGACATGGTCACCAAAACAGTCCATGACATGTCCGCATGGACATCTTGCTGCTTGTTGACTGTCCGTAAAGATAGAGATTCCAAGCCAGTATATACATGCTAAAATATGTTCATGTCGGAGCATGGCCAGGCCGAGGTTTGAGTTAGGGATTGCCTTTAACCACGCTCCTGCATGAGGTGTAGAGATGGTATTAATACGTGTTTGATCCCGAAGACTGAAACCCTCTTTCAGATTTGACAACAGATGAGAATCAATTCTTGATTGGATTTGACGTTGCGAAGCATTTGTGAGATTTGGAGGGATCGTGTCACTTCCAAGATACTTGGGCAATATGTTCCTATCGTGGTTCTCACCTGGAATGCAGACATAAGGACTGTTGGTGATGTCATCTAAGTCAGTTGTATTGGAAGCATTCTTGTCCAGGAAGAAGCTGACAAGGTTCCGAGAAAAGTTAAAGCTTCTAAGAAAGGCTGCAGAAGAGGTTGGTACAGCTTCTTTTAACCCAAGACCACCAACCTTCATCGGAAGTGTAGCCTGATGCCATGCAGAATCAGAGATAGACGAGTGGGTTATAACACCCAAAGATCTCCGAAGTCATTTGTCAAAGCGTACAAACTGGTTACTGCCAAGACTTGGAGGAACGGTTCGTAGGAGACTGTTCAGTTTACAAGAACCAAGACAACTTCTCAAGAGGTGTAGTTCCACTTGCGGATTGTCCAGATCTTGGAGATGGCTTTGAGAATTCAGAACTTTATCGACAATCTTAGCAAGGGTTGAATCAATGAAATCATCTTTACCATATACTGGTGACCCAAGTAGACTAGCGCCTCCCTCTGACTGATAGACTTGTTTGATTTCAGATGGAAATTCGGGAAAGGTCTGATCGCCAGAGGGCCGGAAAACTTCACATTTATCAACATTGACTAGTAGGCCATATGAAGGTCCTTGTTGTCGTAGAGCATCTAATAGCATTTTGACAGCCTGCCGGGTTCCAACAAGAGTGCCATCACCTAAGTACCAGAGAGAAAGTTCTATTCCTGGAATAGTGCCACCATCATCCACAAGTTCCATAATAACCAGCGAAAAAAGTAAAGGGCCTAGAGGGTCTCCTTGCTGTACTCCTGCTGATGCAACAATGCGGTGGTTGCCAAACCTCAGTTCTCCTTTTGTGTGGTATGACCACTGCACCCATGCCATCAGCTCTGGAAACTCTTTCACAAGTCGTTTCAAAAACGTAGTACTGCTGCATTCATTAAATGCATTAGTCATGTCAACCTTGAAGCAGCAGAAATCCTCTGAACTGCTTTGACGATCAATAATGGTACATACTGTGTGAACCACACTCTCAAGGCCTCCTTTGATCGCAACACCCACTTGACCGTAAGGATGAAATAGCTCAGGAAGGTGGGGTTTTGCAAACAAGCAACAAATTCTGCTTGCTAATCGACGGAGAGTATCACCTACTGCGATAGGACGAAACCCACCACTGCTTTTGTGAATTGCAGTTAGTGGTGCACCAAGTAATCAAGGTGCAATGCGTCGATCAGCTTTCCCAGACAACAACAAGTTTATTAGCTTCGTGAGATTATCAAGGCAAGTAGTAGCCGCTGGAACATTGGTGCCTTTGATGGCATCTAATAGGTGTTGAGCACGAAGTTGTGAAAAGCCAGGACTAGACCCTCTAGGAAAAGCTTGTAAACAAGACAGGACCGTACTTGAATCAGCTACCAGTGGTGGAGGTAATTCTTCACACCAAGTAGGGAGAACATGATCTGGATGACGACGTTGCAAATCTGTTAGTGCATCTTCATTGTCATGAGATGCACAACCTTGGGAGCTCAAGGAACGCATTACATCACCATACCTGTCCTCTTTAGCCAATCTCATTGCCCGAATACTGTTACTGTGCTGTACAGACAAGACTTTCGGGTCTAGCCTCAGCCTTGGCCTCCTGCCATAAACCATAAAGATCACCTTCTTTCCAACGTAGTAAACGTGTGTTCAAGATTGTTTTCATTGCACACCGTTTACTTCTGCCTCCTCTGGGCGGGAAGCGAAGAACAGCTTTGGCAAACATAAATAGCCTCGTAAATCCCCAGATGCCATTTTTGCTGTTGCAATGATTGAATTCATCAGCAAGAACTTGGGCAAGAAGTGGTCGGGCAGATGCTGGCACGTGCATAATGGTGTTTACAGGTAAAGTGGCAATTTCCCTCCTAACAGAAGAAAGCGTTTCTTCTTCATCTCCATGGGGCTTGCCAAGAGTAGTAGCTGCCTCTATACCTTCTAAAACTATGTCAGTGATTACCTTTTCAACACAAGGACTTTGAATTTCACTGGCAACTTCAGTACCATCGGCAGCTTCAGCACCATCGGTAGCAGATTCAGACGTACAGCGGTGTGAAGTTCCATCACGTAACCATGGAGACAACATAGGTGCAACCATTTCACCTCTGCATCGGGAAATACCTGATCCTAAAGAACGACGGCACCGCCTAAAGCGTTTCTCGTAAGCAAACCAACAATCAGAACAGAGGCGACGATTGTAAGACTCAAGGAAATTCGTATCCGGGAACTGACGATAAGTTATATGACATGAGTTGATATGCTGGAACAAAGACCCCGTGTTCTTCGAGACAACCGCACAAAGAGGACACTTTTTAACTTCTTGAGAGGAGCAGCGTTGAGAAGGATAGGAAGTTGGAGAATTATTTTCCTCATCAGACTCAGACATAGCTCCAACACGAATGGGATCGAGCAGGCAGCTATCAGAAACTAAGCAGACTGAAGAATTCGTTGACATTGTGTAAACAAGCGAGCTGACAGTTATCAAAGAACCAAAACAGAGGAAGAAATCGCAGACAAGAATCATAGCGTATACGACGCCATGACATATCCGGGTATATCATATATATATATATATATATATATATATATATATATGGAGTTCTTCACAATCAGCAGGGAATTTCACTGCTAGCCTTCAGCTGTACAGTAGATTTGGCTCAGTGATCGCTTCACCTGTTGCATTTGTGAATATAGTCAAAGCAATGGAGCTCTCCAGACAAACGTTTTCAAAGAATCTCTTCAATCTCTGCAATTAGCAGCAGCCAGACGATTTCCAGCTCTACAGCAGACACCAGTGAAGGAATTAGAATCCTATAAATATTTCATGCTGCCACAAGAAGTTTCAACAGGAAAGTACGTATGTGATCCTTATTCAACCAGCATCTACACTGAAGATGCAGACTAGAGTTAGTTCCACTAATTGTCTCTGTATCCTACACCTGGTCACTGATGATATTCCACATACTGTACAGTTATATATAACAACATCTAGCAGTTTAGAGCAACAAGCCCTGCAATTTAAAGGCAACCTTCAAGATCACAGTTAATATGCAGCCTTGGATACCGGATTTCAAGCGCATACGTTATTCTATCTAGGGCAATCGAAGTAAAAACTTCTGAAGAGAGGAAAAGTCTGCCTGCACCTAAGCTGTTCGCTCTAAGGGTAGGGGGTCTGCGCTTAAACTTGATCAATTGGCGTACTGCTGTTTACGGTGACAAAATAGAACTTCCGCTGCTTTTACCGTATCGTACACGCCCATCAATATGGGACAGCCGCCGGTTTTTGCTTTCGACTGTACTACAGTTCACTGCTTGCACTTTAAATAATAGGTACATGTCTACTCACAGTGATAACAACAGATTGGCATCTTGCACGTTGTCTCCAGGATGCTGAGGAGAGGGGCGGCTCTTGTTCTATAGTATTGAACACCCGAATTGCTTGATGCGAGTGCAATAAAGGCAAGAACTGTGAAGAATTGTGTTGATACTGACTGCAGACGTATACTACATGCCCACCGAGCACGGAAAGTCTTTTAGTCCTAGGGACAAGTCTGAAAAGCTTCTCGGAAAATGAGTAGCATTGCGATGTGCCGCTCAAATATGCTAAATAAAGCACGACTGGAATACACACTGCGGTTGTTGGACATCGATCAGACGTGGCTCTAACCGGAAAGGAAACAAACGTAAAGTAAGTCGAGGTGGGCGTGGCACTCCGTTTTTGTAGGGTCTCTTTCCACGAACAAGACGCTATTTTACTTTAAAGAGTTCAGTATAATTGATAAGTAGAAGCATTTCTATCATTTCCTAGCATAAACAACAACGTATATTTGCCGAGCATAGGCGAGGCTTCTAATCCGGGTCGCACAACTGAAAGAGGCGTGGTCATATATATATATATATATATATATATATATATATATATATATATATATATATATATATATATATATTTGTACACACGAACCTCAAATTTCTCCTTATCACAACTACGTTTCATTATTGCTGAGCGTAGCTAGGCTTCTAACCCGGGTCGCACAACAGAACTGGGCGTGGTCCTATCCGGGTCTTCATCGAGCTGGTGTGTGCGTGTGTGTACACACAAATCTCAAATTTCTTTCCCACGACTACGTTTCATGATAGGACCTTCCTTAAAAATCGTTTCCGTGTCTGACTACAGATGAGTAAGAACGATTCGTGCAAGTGACCGAACAGTGTAAAAAAACGCTTTATGAACTTTTATCGCCCCATCCTTTTTATTGTAGCTAGGGACTGTGTGTACGTGACAACCAAGAAACACCTTCAGGAGTTGAATGCCACCTACAGTCAACTATTCACACGTTCCATACTACAATCATTTCTTTACTACACTTTGATGCATCTAACATCGTTGCTAGTCAAGTTTTGCCGATATCAATTTCTATGTCAGTAAATACCATACCACTGTCGTTACAACGGAACTGAGTGCATACCTAGACAGTACATTTCAATTGTCTTGATCACGATCGCAAAACGTCGACTACCTTTACCAGGACTATATACGTAATGTAAACTACTAGGAAGTTTGCATGTTTACTTCTATGACAGCTAGGGTTTCAACAAATACGTATTGTCTAGCTAGGACTGGGCGTTTCTGTAGACGGTCTGAAAACTTCGTTGGACGTGTTACTCACGAACGCGAGGCGCCTACGGATACCGTTCAACTAGTAGATAGGGATTGTGTGTACTTGACAACCAAGAAACACTTTTATTAGCTGAATGCCACCTACAGTCAACTATTCACACGTCCAGTACTACGATCAACCCTTTACTACACTGTGCTGCGTCTAACACTGTTGTTAGTCAATGTTTGCCGATATAAATTTCTATCTCAGTAAATACTATGCCACTGTCGATCGTTACAGCGTTACTGAAAGCATGCTTATCTAAATTGTACATTTCAATTGTCTCGATCACGATCGCGAAATAACGACTATCTATACCAGGCCTATATACGTAATCTAATGTACTAGGAAGTTTGCATGTTTGCTTCCATGACAGGGTTTCAACAAATACGTATTGTCTATCTTGTACGCCACGTTTCAGTAGACAGTCAGAAAATTCCGTTGTACGTGTTACTCACCAACGCGAGGCGCGTACGGATACCGTAAAACTAGTTAATACATGTATGTGTACTGTACCTATTGGAGACAACGAAGCCGCTTTGTGGACATTCACAATAGCGGTTACAGTATGTCAGGATACAGATGTATTGTTTGTTGAACTTAGTTGCCATGGCCACCGGAAGACAAGAGCCCAATGCACTGCAGTCATCATTCGCGTTTAAGAGAAATTGATAATTATTTTATCAATGTGCTAACTGACATGCTGTACAAGTGTATCATTCGAGTTTATCTTTGATTTCTAATTAACAAGTCCAACGACCAGTACACTACAAACATAAGTATAGGTCAGTTACTAACAATTACTTTTGAATTAATTACAACAAACTTGCTGTTTATTTATGCATCTATCGATTCATCGGATGTATAACAATCATCTTTTGGGTCCTCTTCGTCTATGCTGAAGAGGTTATTAATTTCCCGCACTCCACACACCCACAGCAATCTGTACATGGAAAACTGGCCTTAAAGCAGGAAGATCGAACTGCAGTGCAGCTGTTAGCCGATTTACAACCACCAGAAATAAACTCTAGAATCTCCTGTGATGATGGGTATTGCGACATCCAGTCAATAGGGAGCTGACTTTCTTTCAAGATTCAACCGTGTATGCTGTGACTTGGAATGTCTGGATCACATACTAAGACTCGCCTCCATAGCGCAGCTTGATAGCCTGCTCTTGCTACATGCTTTCTAAGAGCGTCCTTAGTTGGAGGCAGTTGGTAGCATTGGGAAGACCGTGAACAGAACATGCTCTACCGTACTTCATTTATCGACGGTCCATGTTTACCGTCCAGTGAACAAGTAATTTCTTTACATAAGTCTTGCAACTCCTCTGAAAGATGAAAATCGTGACCAAGCTGTGAAATCGTTGCTGCAAACTTGGGATGACGTGCCACTAGTATCAAAGCTGTTTTCTTTCCTTTGCCTATATGAAGGCGTCCGTTGAGTCACATCCAGTGAAAGTATGCAATCCCACCAAAGCCAAGCACACTTCTTCTCCAAGTTTACTGCTACAGTATGAAGTGGATAAACTTGGTGCCTTGCTTCGTTCCAGTACGACAGTAAAGTAAAGTCTAAGACTGCGGTATAGTGTACAAATAGCAATACCTGACTAGAGTATGTATTGTATGCAGCATGCGCATCACACAACAGTAGGCGTGTGTCAGCTTCTTCATGAGAGCAGCCGCATAGACCATCCACTTCAGTGACTGCTACTGCCTTTCATTCTGTGCTAGATAAAGTAGCACATGCTCCCCACTGTGGCAAACAATCACTTGTTAAACTAGACAGTTACACTGCATGTTTTGCTTTTGCCATTCTTGACAAAAAAACTGTACCAGCTCCGTTTTGTTATCGCCGTTTGACAGGAATTTTTCCCACTGACCAGAAAGAGGCTGAATACTGTGAAGAATCGAAATGCGCACTTATCCAGAGCGCTATCGCTTATGTCGTTTACAGTTCTTGATAAAACAGTACGATACTGGTCCACCACAAAGTCAATTGGTCGACTTCCGGATAAACGGCGCTGTAACTATTGAAAACACACGCTCTGCAAGAACAGGAAAGTGAAATTGCTGGGAAAAGAGATAGGCAGCTAGGGGACCGCCGTACCGTCGACCAACCACCACAACATCTAATGCAATAGCGTCTACAGAAGAAGTGCCAGCTTCTATTCAGGGCCGACGGAGTCGCAGCGGCAGCAGCGGCCATGGCCGCTCCACTTTTTGAAAACTCGACTTTAGCCAGCGAACGATTGCCGCATACTTCGGGTCTAAGGGTAGAGCTGATTAAAAAAATAATATTTTTGGTCATCTACCGGATTGCGGCTCTACTAATTTGGTGACTGTTTTGCAGTCTCGTAAGACTTCTCTTTCGTTACCTGGACTATATTCCCCGACCTCTGTGACAGCATCTGTGCCCATGCTCACTACTCACAGATGTGTCATGGCGTTGTCAACTTTGTTGCGATCGAACGTCGAATGCGAGCTTCCTCCTACTAGTGAAGTACCCCACCAGCTTTCCACTTCCAATTCCTCAAACGTGAGTTTAGAAAGAAGCAAGTCTCCAATGAAGCATTTTATCCAGCGTTGTTCAAGCAGTACTCGTGGTTGCACCTGCACATGCCCAGCCAACCCACCCTAGCGTGCGCTAAAACACACCCTCTAATGCGCGCTAGGCTGCTCCACTGTCAAGTTGCTTCCTTCGGGCCTGCTATTAGATGCAAAAGCTTTGATTTGACTGTTTTTGCTGCGGTTTCGTCAGCACCCGCTAAAGAGAAAGGAGTGGGACCAAGCGAATAGGTGGAAACTTTGCGCACATCAATTGACCGTTTTTAGATCAATTTTGGTCCACATGACGTAGGTAATCTCAAACGGTGCAGATATTGCTAGAAATATTTTACAGAAAAATAAAGACACAAAGAAAACGTCATCTGATCCATCACGAACAAAATTCGACAACTCTTATCAGGGAAAGGATGCTGCTAACGCGCGCTAACACGGTTGGTTTTATTGGTGTAGGCGGCGTTGTATGCATAAAGGAGGAGTCTCAGTTAGCTAAACGTCTCTACATATTAATTCCGTTTGATAATTTAACGTAAGGATAACGCCAATCCCGTGGAAAGATGGTTTACGGCCACGCTCACCTTGACTTTCCTTTCGCTAACTTTTTTCGGTCAGCCACGTCTAATCGATGGCCAACAACTGCGTTTTGTATTAATGTTAAGTTCTCTTTAACATATGTATGTCTTAGCTTGTTGGATGAAAGTCGTAACGTAAGTTGCGAATTTGAGACTTGTCCCTACGACTATTGACTTGACTCGTCTCCGTGTCAAGTATTTGTAGAAAAATTTAGATCTTGAAATGATTCCTATGATTCTTGTATGCTCAATGTAGACGCGGAATAGACAACTACGATCGTGTTCTAGATGTCAAGCCGACGGGTGCGACGCGGTCATAGTGTCTGGCTACGCGAGTCTGTACTACTTAGTGCCGCGTAAATATATAAGAGTAGGGTTCTCCTTACAGCGTTGCAGTGCGGCGCTGCGCCACGCTCCAGTAGAAGTGCTCCACGCTAAGAAACGGTAGATAGGTGTCCAAAGTTTGACTGCTAAGGAATGTATGAGAATTTCATACTACAGTACTTGTGAAACACAATACAATATTACTTAGTAAAGATTAAAGAAATCACAAGGAGACCGTATTTTACAACGTATAGATTCCCTAAAACAGGTGGTATTTAAGAAAGGTGGTATTTATGCCGTCTTCGTCAAAGAAAGTTTAGTAACAAACATTTGCGATTCTTCTCTATTCTAGCGTTTCGATAAGTTGGTTATATCCTCCCATCTCTAACAAGATATTTGAATGCTTACAGAAGCTATAGTCTTCTTGATAAATATATTTATGATTAATTAAGTTGGTGCATGCGCATAATAATTAATTAAGTAAATATTAATCCATTTTATATTTGCTATTTTAAATAAATGAGAAGGGCAGGTTGTAATAACAAACAACATGTCACTACTTTACAAACGTTAAATATTACTTGTTAATTTTACAATTTTTGTGCTGTTTAGTAATTCGGTGTTCAACATTTTGACTGTTTGCCATTCAAGGAAAAAATATCTCTGTGTTATAGTAACTGCCATATTTTTGGTACTTTTTGTCTCAATTTTCTACCGTTATCGCAATGGCGCTTACATCTATAACCTGTCATTTAACTCAAAACCCCCTAAATTTAAGAAATTGCTCGAACAAGAATTGAGCAGCAGTCAAAGTTTTACCAATAAACCAACGACGCTGTGGGACGAATTTGGCTGTCAAAGCAAGACACCTCTTCTTCTTTGCCATAGAACACCAGAATTGTCTCCAACGATTGTGCTTGCTGACAAGGCTGTCTTTCAAACCACCAGTCTTCTCATGAAACGATCGAGATCGTGCGCTCTAGTCGGGTTATCAGGAAGGTTATTGAGTCGTAGTTACGGTGATGATATTGACGGACATGAATTTGTCATACGGTTAAATAACGCTCCGATTCATCCATACGAGAAATATGTCGGGAGACGCATGCCTGACGTGGCAATACTTAATGTAGCGACCCTACGTGAGTTTACATGTCTACGAAACGTAAATCGTAAAACGCTATTGGTTCGATGTAAACATCATGGTAAGATTACTTCTGCTGGTCGATTATGCGCAAGACATGGTCCTCTCTATGCAACATCGATGGAACTTATGAACACTACGCGATCTATTTTGACAACGTACAGACAATTGTATGGTGTTAAGAGTAAAAGAATGCCAACGTCGGGATTGTATGCCATTCTGTTCGCTTTGAGATTGTGCGAAGAGGTTGATGTTTACGGATTTGGTGCGGCAGAGGGAGAGTTGTATGCATACTACAGAGATCTTCACACTATTAGTACACATCATCTTTTCAACTTGGAGGAACAATTCATAAGAGATATATCACACAATTTGACAACACCTGTTGACGTGTCTTTATATGGCTGTAAGAAAGTGTCTTTCTATCCTTGATACATAGTTCAATACTATCATAAAATTTACATTATTACAGGACTCGATTGAACGGTTTACATATGAACAGCTTCAATCATAATTACTTTACCGTATTATCGTTAGTTTGCTTTGTGTGTTTCTTTTGATTAGTGTTAGAAAATGTATGTCAGGAAAGAAATGTTGTCTCTGGTTGTCTTGCCTATCTATAATACCAATATCATCTGAGAGTGAGTTGACTCACCTGGAGGGGATGGGGATGAAGTGCTATAAACCATCTTGTGGCCGTTGTTATAAACATATACGGACATAATTTATATAGCCTACCTTGGAGATTTCACTTTCTACATATATGTAGAAATGCCTACACCTACCTAACTACCTACCTACCGTAACTTATACATATATATACCTACATCGTTTATTCATCCCAAGACATACATACCTACATACTAGCTGAATATATCCATATATACCGCTATATTATTTGAATAGCCCGTTCTTCGCACAGGCAAATTAGATTACATAATATATATATATATATATATATATATATATATATATATATATATATATATATATATATATATATATATATACATATATAATTCGATTTGTCTTGGGCAAGACGAGCAGCTGTGTAAGTGTCGTTGAAGTATTGGGTGAGCGACTAACCGTACTGGTGGACATCGACGTCAAGATAGAGAGGGGTACCGGACGAAACATCAGCTGGTAGCCGAGGATCGGGCCATGCACCAGGTAGAAAGGAGTGTTGCTAATGGCATAAAGGAAGCTAGTGCGGTATGCAAAAGCGAGGGTTTCTAGATAGCTATCCCAGTCGTCTTGATGCTCATTGACGTATGCGGTCAGAGCTGCATCAAAGTATCGATTTATTCGTTCAACTTGACCATTGCTCCGTGGGTGATAGGCACAGGTAAAGAGCTTGTCGATACCAAGACGAGTTGCCAAGCGTCGAAATAGATTGGAAGTGAATTGGGTACCACGTTCAGAGATCACGTGGTTCGGGAATGGCGATGGACGATGGAGTTGACAAAAGCATCAGCAACATTAGCCGTAGTAATGTCTGGAACTGGAGCGAACTCGGTCCATCTGGAAGCCTGTTAGCCATCACGACCACGTAACGGTTGCCTGATTCATGCGGAGCAGTGGACCGAAAATGTTAACACAAACAGTCTCAAAAGGACGAGATGCACTGAGCAGTTGTAGATAACCCGAGTGACGAGGTAGAGGAAGCTTACGTGACTGGCAAGGAAGACACGAGCGAACGAATGCCTTGATGTCTTGAGCCATACCTTTCCAGTAGAACTGTGAACGAAGACGGTAATGGGTTCTTTTTGTACCTATGTGACCGGCGATCGGCAGACCGTAAAGCTTTCATAGCTAGTAGAGCGGTGGCTGGTGGTAGTATAGGTACATGTCAACGACGTCCGTTGACAATAGCAGTTACATAAGTAGACCAGTACTGGAGTCAATCGAAATAGTGCCGGAATCGTGAAGAGCCTTCTTAACTTCTGGAGAAGCTTCCCTTGTTTGAGGGTGTTTCAGAAAGTCGAGGATAACATGAAAAAGCGGTCAGTTTCCTGTTGTTGCTGGATTTCATCAGGAGTCGAAAGAGCAATACTGTTTTAATCAACAGTGAGGACAGAGACATTTTTTAGAAGTCTGCTTCACAAATGTGTCGTTCTGTAAGCGAGACAGAGCGTCAACGTTAGTATTTGCTTTGCCCAGGTTGTGACGGATCGTGAAATCAAGTTCTTGAAGTCTCAGAATCCATCGAGCTAAGCGACCTGCTTGATGATTAGCAGACATTAGCCATCGGAGATTAGCGTGATCTGTCTCCAACGTGAAGTGAACACCGACAAGATATTTCCGAAAACACTCCTTCGTACAGAACGTCCAAAAGCTCTTCCTGGCAGGTATCGTATGAACGTTCGGCAGCGTATAGCTGGCGGCTAGCATAAGAAATGACATGTTCCTTGTTGTTGTCGTCGACCTGAGCCAAGATAGCGGCAATAGCAAAATCAGAAGCATCCGTTTTTACTTAAGAGGCTTACTCCAGTCAGGATGAACAAGAAGCGGCGCGGACGTAAGATGTTGTTTCAGACTATCAAAAGCTTTTTGCTGAGGGACAGTCTACTGAAACAGTGTTTTCTCTGAGTAATCGCATCAGTGGTTTAGCAACAGCGGCGTAGGATGGGACAAAATGGTGATAGTATGACGTCAAACCCAGGAATGACTTAAACTGAGATTTGGTCTGAGGCACTTTTAGTAAAGTAAAAGCTGTTAATTTAGCGTGATCGAGGCCGACACAGTCAGGGTTGATACACGCATTAGAAAACTGTTTCTAAAGCGAGGAGGTGTGAGGCAAAGTCGTCAGAGAATACGAGAACTTCGTTTAGGCAAAAAATACAAGTAAGCCACTTGAGATCGGAAAGTATTGAATCCGTTGTTCGTTGGAAAGAACTGGTGGCGTTACTGAGACCGAATGGCATGCTTGTGAACTCAAACAATTCAACAGGAGTAATATATGCTGTCTTTTCAACATCCTCCGGAGCTACAGAAATTTGCCAGTAGCCGGACATAAGATCAAGACTTGTAAAGTATTTCTTTTCCGATAGGATATCAAGACTATCATCGACGCGAGAGAGACAATAACTGTCCCTTTTTGTGCAGGCGTTGAATCGTCGGTAGTCGACACAAAAACGCTTCGTTCCGTCAGATTTATCGGCAAGAACGACTGAACTGGCCATGGAGAACGGAATTCGCGAACAATACCGTTGCGCATCAGACACTGGATTTGTTTATGGACCTCTTCTCTGCTGCCCGGAGGCAGCCGGTACGGTTTCATGTTAGCTGGCAGATGGTCGTCGGTATCGATACGATCAGGAGTGACAATAGAACGACCAAGATCATCAATAGTTTGCGCAAAATACCTCTGCGTATGAGTCAATGAGAGTACGTAACTTAGCTTTTTGTGACGAACAACGGTGCTCGTTGACAAAAGTGGAAGCACTTGATTGCCTAAGTGGTAAGGAACTGTTTATATGATTGAGTACGTCCGAGGGAGAAGGTGAGTCGGCACGATGACTATAAATCGAAATGATAGAAATCACGGTCAAATCCAATAATGCAGGAATAAACTGCAAGACAGTAAGAACGCGAACACGGCCAACAGGACCAGTATGGTCGACGGAAGCAGCAATGCCATCCTAAACGGTAAAACGCCGAAAATAGAAAGAGTGGCTTGTGAATTGGATCAGGTCCGCCAAATGTGACAGTGCCATTCTCGTATCTAATGACGGCGCGGACAAGTGGCAAAAAGTCGGAACTCTAGAGAACAAGAAATGCAGTCTTGGAAAAACGCGAATGAATAAGTAATCTGATTATCGCCAACAGACAACTTGAGTTGTGTTTGACTAACCAAATGAAGTTAATCACCATCCTCCGCAATAAGAGTGCTTGAAACAGCTGACGGCGGTCTAACGTCGCGACCGAAACTTTCGACCAAAATTTGAGAAGCAAGCGAGGCAACAATTTCAGAGCCAATGACACAAGAAGCAATTTCATTTTCGTCAACGGTGAGGCGACAAGTGCGAACAGCTGAAAGTGGAGAATTGAGCATCTCTGAACTAGACTCCTCTCGGTCAATAACGTAGACAGGATTATGAGGACGTTGTGGTGGTTGAGTGAAAGAACTTGAACCGGATGAAGAAGCATTATCGCGTTGTGAATCAACGATGCGAGCAATAGTGGCGACAGGTGTTCGAATTGCTGTAGGAGCGACAGATGTTTGACTAGGCTGAGGTTGAGACAAGATGCAAGAATCGTCTTCTCTTGCCAGACAATTGCGGCACTCGGCGATGTGATGTCCATACTTATGACAGTAGAGGCATTCACCAATGAACCTGGAAACTGTAGAACTAGACTGGACAAAATCACGAGGAGAGGATGCGGGAGATACCGCAGTCGACTGTTGTGACTGAAGGAGCTTGATGATGTAACCTTGTTGTGCCAATAACTGTGATTGCTGAGTAACGAGCTTTTGAAGCAAAACAGTGGAGTGGTCAGAAGGCGATGAAGGTACCGTAGTAGGCGGCTGTTGCGGTTGACTACTAGATGAACCATTGGACTTCCATTGAGAGCGGCTGTAGGCACAGCACTCAGCTGTACCGTTAATGTGTGGGCTACTCTCACATTTCCAAATCCTTTTAGCTTTGTCTGCACCTCGAATGGCATCCACTAAAGTACTCGGCTGATCTCGTTCCAATTCTATTTGGAAGTCAGGGCGAAGGACCTCCAGATACCAAGTGTCCACCGTGAGGTTAGGTAGCGCGGAGACCTGAGCCGTTTGCAACTGTAGTAAGGTACGGCAGAAACGAGAGCTGTACCCCGAAACGGTTTTATGTCCGCCCTGACGAATAGACATCAATTTTTGACTATAGAAAGGCACCAGATGCTTTGGCCAAAACTGAAGGTGCAGTAAAGATTCAAATTTGTTCCACGACAAGTCTGTTTATTGAGTTACTGCAACAAACGAGCGATAATCTTCACGAGCGCGACCAGCCAAATCTAAAGCAGCATGTCGAAGTTGATGTAGGGGCCACCAGCGTTAAAGTTGTGCTACTGAAGTGACCTAGAAAGGCCAACTGTCCAACTCTTCTCTGTTGTCACCCCACAACTTGTCCAGTTGAACTTGAACCAGCAAATGGCGAGGTGCAGAATCCAGACGATGAGAGTGGATAGGGTCTTCTGGGATAGTCGAACGATATTACCGTGCCTTTGACCTTTCAGTTTTACGCGGAGGCATAATGAAAGCACCAAAGATTCAAAGCCAAACCAACGGTTCTCCACAAGATTTGGTGAGAAGCGGGTGACGCAGAAACGTAGAACGAACGAAAGACACTTTATTACTATAGGTGCTCTGCTATATACTCTACGATACCGGAAGCACGTGGTATCATGTCTAATTATAAGCAATTTTTAGGTACACTCTATAGTATCTTCGGTGTAATGCATCCTACAAATGAGACACCTTGATAATTGAATGAAGCAGACTAAGAGAATTCCAATGATGCTCGTATAATCTCAGTCCGTTCTATGGTTACACGTCAGCTGCAGCAGATCCCTTTCGGCTGTAACAGCACAACTGACATAAATTGTAGAACGTACTTTAGCTGTCCAAACTAACTAATCAACTAGAGACATGCAGTAACGTCTACAGTACTAACGGCATGTAAATTAGTACGCAACTCTTGTACTTGCTAAGTTGCAGCTCTCTGTCATAAGGAAAGATAATTCGCACGCTCTTCAGTTAGTTGGAAGCAACTGCATTGGGGTTTGCTTGTTTTTCTGAAGTTCAATATTGCAGTAATTCTTAACGGCTTTTAATCAAAGGAATTCGTAGTCAAACTGTATTTCTGTTTGTGATCTGAGTTGTTCAACACAAATATTGGGTTCAATTGAAGGAATTGAAT
>NC_085086.1:6239972-6244972 GCF_963422355.1 Corticium candelabrum | reverse complement strand
CTGGTTGTTGTACGCGTTGTTGTAAGCATAAAAAAGGTCTAAGTTAGCTAAACTTCTCTACATATTAATCCCGTTTGATAATATAACATAAGGATAACGTCAATCAATTGGAAAGACGGTTTATGGCCACGCCCATCTTGATGTTTCTTTCCCCTAATTTTTGTTCCGGTTAGCCACGTATAATCGATGGCCAACAACCGCGGTTTGTATTATGTTGATTCCTCTCTAACATTTTTAAGCCTTATCTTGTGGGATGAAAGTTGTAACATAAGCTGCGAATTTGAGACTTGTTCCCAGTACTATTTAGTGGAGTCGTCTCCGTATGAAGTATTTGGAGAGAAATTTAGATCTTGAAATGACTCCTATGATGCATGTATGCTCAATATAGACGCGGAATAGACAACTACGATCGTGTTCTAGATGTCAAGCCGACGTGTGTGACGCGGCCGTAGGATCTGGCTACTCGTGACTGTACTGCTCAGAGCCTCATATCCATAAAAGCATGGTCCTCGCTACAGCGTGGCAGCGTGGCAGCGTGGTGCTGCGCCACGCTCGAGTAGGAGTGCGCCACGCCACAAAAACGCTAGATAAGAATCCAAAGTTTGACAGCTAGGGAATGTATGAGAATTCGATACTACAGTACTAAAACACAATACGATATTACTTAGTAAAGAATAAAGAAAACACGAGGAGACAGTATTTGGCAACGTATAGATTCCATAAGAAAGGTGGTATTTAGGCCGTCTTCGTCAAAGAAACTTAGTAACAAACGTTTGCGATTCTTCTCTATTCTAGGAATAGAATAACGTTTCGATAAGTTGTATATAACCTCCTATCTATAACAAGATATTAGGATGTTTATACAAGTTATAGTCTCCTTGACTAATAAATTTAATATTAATTAATTAAGTGAATACGCACAATAATTTACTTAATTAAAATATAAACCCATTTTGTATTTGCTTTCCTAAATATACCGGAAGGGTATGTTATAGTAACGAACAACATGTCACTACTTTACAGACGTTAAATATTAGTTGTTCATTTTACAATTTTTGTGTTGTATAGAAAATCTGTGTTCAACGTTTTGACTGTTCTTTGCCATTCAAGTAAAAGGTTACCTTGTGTTATAGTAACTGCAGTATTATTCCTACATTTTTGTCTATATTTTTATTCCATATCAAATTGGCGGTTTCATCTATGGTCGTTTATTTTGAAAGCTGTCGCTTAACTTCAAGATTCAAAAATTTGAAAAATTGCCCGAACAAAAATTGGAAAAAAAGCATTCAATACTTTACCAATGAACCAACGACGCTGTGGGACGAATTTGACTGTCAAAGCAAGACACCTCTTCTTCTTTGCCATAGAACACCAGAATGGTCTCCAACGATTGTGCTTGCTGACAGGGCTGTCTTTCAACCCACCAGTTTTCTCATGAAGCGATCGAGATCGTGCGCTCTAGACGGGTCATTAGAAAGGTTATTGACTCGAAGATACGGTAATGATATTGACGGACATGACGTTATTATGTCGGGAGACGCATGCCTGACGTGGCAATACTTAATGTAGCGACCCTACGTGAGTTTACATGTCTACGAAACGTAAATCGTAAAACGCTATTGGTTCGATGTAAACATCATGGTAAGATTACTTCTGCTGGTCGATTATGCGCAAAACATGGTCCTCTCTATGCAACATCGGTGGAACTTATGAACGCTACGCGATCTATTTTGACAACGTACAGACAATTGTATGGTGTTAAGAGTAAAAGAGTGCCAACGTCGGGATTGTATGCCATTCTGTTCGCTTTGAGATTGTGCGAAGAGGTTGATGTTTACGGATTTGGTGCGGCAGAGGGAGAGTTGTATGCATACTACAGAGATACTCACACTATCAATAGCCATCATCTTTTCGACCTAGAGAAACAATTCATAAGTAATATATCACACAATTTGACAACACCTGTTGAGGTGTCTTCATGTGGCTGTAAGAAGGTGTCTTTTCATCCTTAATCAGGGCCCTCGGAAGCAATTGAAGAGTGAAAGGGCCTAACGCACGATAAAGGGGCGTGGTTGCGAAACGCGCTTGAAATGATTACTTAATATTTGGCTATCATCAATTAGATGATTGATAAATGTGCATGTGCACGCCGTGTGAAAATTATTCTAGCTTTTATTACTGTGATCACAAGCATCACATTACAACTAGCCACATAATAGCAAACTGCAACATGCCTTTTTCAACACTGAACACAATAACAATCTAAATTACCATGAAATGAAACGTTATTAGCAGGACTGAAAGCGGCTTAGCCAAACTTTGCGTGCTATGTAGAAGCATCACTTTCAAGAAACGTGCCAAAAACATTAAGTGTATTCTCCGAACCTTTCACGAAGTTATTAGCAACATCTACCAATTCAAGTTTGTCTGTACGATCTCTATGAATGTGCAGTAAAATCACGTGATTTAACCTTGCTTGGTGCATTGTCGATCGTAGATAGGTTTCAATTCGCCTCAAACAGCTGAACGATTCCTCGCTGACAGCGTTAGTTGCAGGTATTACCAAGAGAAGCTTAGCAAACCTAAAGACTTCATTCAAGAGATTTTTTGGGTCTAATGCGAGAGACTTCAACATGGCAATGATATCGTTTATCGTGCAAATCTTTCTTTCGAGAGCGAGTGCTGCAAATGATTCCAGCTGAGCTTTCAAAATATCAGACCTAAAGTCATCTTTGTAGAAATCCATTGGAATGTCAAGATCCTCTGCATAACTTTTTTTCTCGTTGCTTTAAGCAGGACATCCTGAACTTTTTCTATAAACTTTGAAGCCTTTCTGATCAAAACGATCCGTGATACAGTTGAATATCAAATCGAATGCTTCCAAGTAAATTTTTGATAATGTTGATCTACCGTAGCTGGTGACTCATCTTCACTTGTTCCTGTTTTTAACCTCTTGGGAATTTTTCTTTTGCGGGGCATTGATGGTTCTAATATGTCCAGAACTGTTGCCATATCCTTCACATGCTTCCAAAAACTGGCAGAGTTGTCTGCAGTTATATGAGACAACAGAGTGCGTAAAGTAATCTCTGGTGCAGCTTGCCCTTCTGAAGCAGAGATATCTCCTCGCTGCAGGGTCCTGCTCAAGTTGTCGCTGTGACGTAGAATAAGTTCTCCAAGAGCTACACCAAATATAAAAGAGAACTTAGTCATTTGATGTGCAACTCCACCTAATCTAATCTTCAGCTCGGGGTCACGAGTTTCTTCTGACTGTTTCCAGGTTGAAATGAGTGCAGAATAGTTATCCAACACACTCTTAAGAGCATCGACTCTGACAGTCCACCTAGTTGGACATAAGGCAAATTCTTGGTGTAGTAGGTGATGTGGTAGCTTTCTCCTGTACGAAAAGTGCCTGTCGTTTGGGGTAAGATTTGACTAGCTTAGTTATTTCATACGTGGTGTCCAGAGCATCTTCCAGTAGTATGCATTATTTTAGGCATCACTACATGCCAAGTTAAGTGCGTGTCCATAGCAGTGTGTGAAAACCGCTCTTGGTTCTTCGTCAGATAACCGCTTGGCTACTCCTGACTTTGCGCCACTCATATTCGTAGCCCAGTCGTGGCATTGCCCACGAGTTCTTGCTAGAGACAGGTTCATTCTTAATAGCGTATCCTTGATGACATGAACTAGAGTGGCTGCAGAAATGTTGTCTATTTCATATAAACCGATACATTCTTCGTGGGCATGCAGATTATCATCCACCCACCGTAAACATATGACAACCTGCTCTTTGTTTGCAAAGTCTGTCGACTTGTCTACATTGATGGCGAAGAAAGAAGTCTGCTTCAGAACTGACGCAATGTCACGCGATATGCGTAAGGCCATGACCTTCAACAGTTCATTTCGTATGTCAGCAGAAACGTAATTGTCAGATGTCCTTCTAGAGATCCATTTCAAAGTTTCAGATTGTCCTGTGCTTGTAGAAGAAGTACTTGACTAAGTAGAAGTCTAATTTACCCCATCTCCTCGTACAGATATCCTTTGACGAGCCAAGAATCTTACACATCAATCAATTTTGAAGAAACATTGTGTCGTTCACATTTGTCTTGCTTGTGAAGTCTTGACAATAATTCCCCAACATCCTCTGTAGTCATTGGAAGACCGATGATTTTCTTGACGGTTTCGCGATGAACGTTCCATGCTTCGTGACTTTTTAGTTTCTCAGTGGCATTATTCCACTAGCAGAATCCCTTCTGTATGAACAACCGATCGACAATCCCTGCAACTGCGGCTAGCTTTTTCTCCTTGCATGCTTTGATGCAGTGGTGAAAAAACGCTACATGTCTGGTCTCATCGTATTGTAGCCAACAGTGGAGCTTGAACCAAGACGACTGAAACGATCGGCTAACAATTTCTTTCTTTTCAAACTGTCG
This sequence comes from Corticium candelabrum, assembly GCF_963422355.1. Lineage (NCBI taxonomy): Eukaryota > Metazoa > Porifera > Homoscleromorpha > Homosclerophorida > Plakinidae > Corticium > Corticium candelabrum. Next base: position 6,240,542 of record NC_085086.1, on the reverse strand, counting down.
TTTGGGGAACTGAAAGTCTAGAGGTTGATGCAGCGACTCACCAATATCAAGTAGTTCCATTTCTGCTTGAGATCGAAAGTTGACAATGCCATGTCTTTGTGGAGCTTCTCAACCAGACCTAGCAGAACCCGGATGGATGAGGCACATTCGGGCACGTCAGATCTGTTCATGAGCATGCGCACAAACTTTGGTCCGCCTTGCATTCCGATCTCGTCTCAGACTCTGGCAAGTAGAGGTTGCTGGTTGTGTTGGAGCAGATCAAGTGCGATATAAATTAGTTATTTACTCAGCTATAGATTAAACGGGAAGTATGCTCTAACGTAGCACTAGCTGAACTCCACTTTCCAGAAAGTGGACAGGCCATGGCCCCTCGACCACTGCCTCTCCGACGGCCCTGTCAGTGATACATAGTTAAATATTACCCCAAAAGTTTCTTTAATACAAGACTCAATTAAACTCTTTACTTATGGACGGCTTCAATCCTAATACTTGTACCATATTATTGTTAATTTTTTTGTTTGTTTCATTATGATTAGTTTTAGAAAATATATTTCTGGAAAGAAACTTATC